>NC_133315.1:2209188-2224023 GCF_012295235.1 Primulina huaijiensis
ATATATATAAATATTTATTTGATGAGGCGGTGAAATGAGAGAACGATATGGTTTAAGATTTTTATATATTGAGAAATATATATAAATATTTATTTGATGAGGCGGTGAAATGAGAGAACGATATGGTTTAAGATTTTTATATATTGAGGGCAATTAAGTCATTTGTGGTATTTTTATCATTGAATTAAAATTATCACATCTCATAAAAGAGATATTTTATCCTAATATAAAATGATTTATCACGAACCCATTGTATTATCATGGGCTTTTTAAAAAGATACCAAACGTAGGATAATGAGGATTATTTATCAATATCTCTCTTATCAATTGTACCAAACGGTGCCTAAGAGTTTTTAAAAGTTGATTTGTACTTTATTTCACCTAACGGTGATTTCTGAGCATCGGTAAAATTGCATGTACAAATATGATTTTGTGTCCCCGACTAAAACTTGTATTACTTATATTTTAGAAGCAATGAGAAAAATTCGATAAGAATCTCACGTCTTATTCCAATATTTTTATTATTGGAATATCGTTTTCTCGTATTCAACACGAAACAGAAGTTTAAAATTTTGTTTTTGATATTCGAAAACGTTCTTTGTACATGGTATGAAATAAATCATTCTTAGAGTATTAAGATCTGATTTACTTTTGCGTATATAATGTGGGATCCAATTATTCCGATTTTTAAAGGGATATAATATTTTTTGTTAATTCCTACAAACGGATCTCTATCTTTTGATCGTCTAATCAAATTCACGATAAGAGACTGAGTTCTTTGTTTGGATCGCACTAGAGATCTAAAAGATTTAACGTCGAAATTGGGTCAACAGAATTTTATATATTCGGAGGCGTTGCGACGACATCGGGGCGGCACGACGGTGGTGGAAGGGTTGCCGAAATTTTCTTGTGAAATTGAATGGGCGGCCGAAAATTACTTTGTGAGGGAGGAGAAGATTTTTTGTGTATTTTTCTTGTATGGTTATGTTCCATTATTATCAACCTTTTATAACATATTAATAAAATATACTAATTCAATTCTACTAGGACACAAATCCTAATCCCATTAGGATTTTTTTATTTTTATTAATTTCATTTAGCATATATATCATGTAAATTCAACTCTAGATAATACATGATGTATATATATATATATGTGTGTGTGTGTGTGTGTCTATACATATATATATAAGTATAGACATATATGTAAAATTAAATAACCATTATTTATTTTCTTAATTAATTTTATTTAATTAATCAATCCTAGACCCATCTAGAATATTTCACGAGAACCATTAACATATAGTAGCCATCGTTAATAAAATTATTATTTAATTAGTAGATTCTAAATTTACAAAATAAATAATTTTAAACTAATTATAATCTCGATCGATGATCAGACAACGCCGATGTATCGAAGTTACAAATCTTGTTCTTATAATGAAAATTGAAAATTTCGAAGATCAAAATTTTCACTATCTATTTTTTGCAGTTGTTAGTTTTGTGAACACCTTCTTCAAAACAGTCAGCTCCACCAATATCTATTTGATCTCTATCAAACTACAGTCACCAAATTCAAGTATTTGAATTTGACTACCTTGACGAGAAACAGGATCTGATACTTATGTTACCCTCAATGATTCAGGGATATAGCTAGCTGTGGGTTCACAACTTCATTGTGATTCAGAATAACATATATTCTTAACCGGCCTTACCCTATTTAATTTCATTCTTTTTATCAACCCCTTGATCAAGAATGTCAGAACTTAAGTCTGATTGCACCAATTGGATCATGGTAAGAGCATCTAGTATTATCGTCCCATGATATCTTATGTATCACTGATAGTGTTTGCAAGAATTTTAAGTTATGGTTAGCGTACAGTATGGTCCTTTCAACTCATATAACTCGATCTGCATTCATTGGTATAAAGAAAATTGCAAATGAATTCGATAATAGTGTGATATATCTTTGAGTAATATTAGTGACATCGGATGTGCAACTAGAGAACCACCTTCCCTAAAGCATATATTTTACTCTGGACAAAGATTCCTTGTACTATTAACACATCAGATCATATATGATATCTTCATCCATAGGCAAATGGTGAATCCCCCACTACAATGTATAAACTCTTATGTATTTTGAAACTACACCCAACCTCGCCACCTGATGACCCTCAATGGAGTTGGTAATGAGTTAAAGTGCAATGCTAGTACCCATAGCCTCCATGTTGTCTCGGATCAAAGGACTAATGGGGTACAACCATAACCGCGGAATTTTTCACTCGAGAAGTGATAACAACTTGGAAAGTCAGAGGAAGGGTTGTTCAGTGTATCATCAAATGAAAATGATACAAATGAAAATTCATCTATAGGAACGGACATCTCTTTGTCCTTACCAATGAAACATGACGTTTACATAACATATGCTAGTTTCAAGCTCAATCGACCTTTATCCTTATTTTAGACGGTTGAATCGACTAGAAACCTGTTTAAAACATATGGTAAGCTTCTTAATGATTTTCATGATCTTATATTGTGAGGCAGAGCTCATGGTACTTATTGTATATTCAAGGGTTTTATCTATACAGTTTGCATGGATATACAAATAATGTAAATGCCAAAAGTGGATAAAATTATAAAATACTATTAAAGGAAAGATTGTTTTTACATAAGAGTCAATAAAGTTTAAGTTACAAGTTGGCTCGCTGGACACTTACTCTAACAATCTCTCACCTGCCATATAGCAAATTACCCATAGATTTCAGACTTATTGTTTCATGATACTTCTCAAACAATGGTTCTGACATGGGATTCTTCAGTGGATTAGCAACGTTATATGTAAAGGAGACTCTTTCCACTAATATGTCACATCTTTCCACAATCTCTCGGATTATTTGGAACTTCTTTAGTATATGTTTGGATCACTGATGATACCTTGGTTCTTTTGCTTGTGCAACGGCACCGGTGTTTTTGTAGTAGACCGAGACTGGATCAGCTAATTGAGGAATGACACTCAAATCTTGAATGAAATTTTTCATCCAAACAGTCTTCTTTTCTGTAGCTGATGCAGTTATGTATCCAGCTTCATTGGTTAAATTCGCTATGGTGTCTTGCTTGGAAACTCTTCCAAGAGATAACACTACCATTGAGTTTGAATGCAAATACAGAAACTAATTTCGAATCATCCACATCTGATTAGAAGCCAAAATCAGTATAACATTCAAATTTTAATTTTTCACTTACGTAAACAAAGAACAATTTTTTAGTTTCTCCTAAGTACTTAAGAATGTCCTTCACAGCTTTCCAATGCAATGGACCCAGATTCAACCGACATCTGCTTGCTACACTTAGTGAACATGAAATATTAGATCGATTAGATAGCATACCATATATTATACTGCTTATAGCAGATGCATATGGGATGCAGCTCATGGTTTCTATCTCATTGTCAATCTTAAGGTACAAAGATTTAGATAGAGTCACACCGTGATACATTGAGATATATCTTCTCTTGGACTCTTACATAGAGAATTCCTCAGTGTGATATCGATATAAATGGATTGGGTGAGCCCTAGAATCATCTTGATATATCCCTATAAATTTGTATTCGTATCACATAGGATGGTTAACCCATATCTTTCATGGAGAATTTACTAACCAATCACACCTTAGTTAATTGCAATATCCCACCATTATTCTCAGTGAGTAATATGTCATCAACATAAAGTATTAGGAATTTTATTACACTCCCACTGACCTTCTTGTATACACATGGTTTCTCAATGTTTTTAACAATATCAAATTCTTTTATAGTGTTGTCAAATATGAAGTTCGACCTCATTGATATCTGTTTGAGTCCATAGATAGATATATGAAGTTTTTATATTTTATGCTCATTTCCTACTAGTGTGAATCCTTAAGTCGAGACATATAAATCTTTTCTTAATGTCACCATTAAGTAACATTGTCTTTACAATTATCTGGCATAATTTATAGTCATACCATGCTGCTATGGCTAGCAATATCCCAATGTACTTGAACATTGCGACTGGAGAAAATGTTTTCTTGTAGTCAATACATCGCATTTGAGTAAATCTTTTTGCTACTAATCTTGCTTTGAAGGTCATTTTCATCCATCCCAAGTTTTTTTTTGTAAATATATTTGTTTCATATGAGAACATTTCCCTTATGTGGATCTACTAAGGGCCATTTGGATCGAATACATGGAGACTATCTCGGACTGCATGTCTTCAAGCCATTTAGATGAATCGACATCAGACAATGTTTTTTTGAAGTTTCTTGGATCACATCCAGAATGAGCTCTTCTTGGCCTTCTTCATATCTTGATCTCCCACTAAATCTAACATTTAAATTAAATTTTCATTGAAGATTGAGATAAAAATTTAAGGGGTGTGAACGGACCATAAACTAGACCTATTTTTAAATAATCATAAAATAATTAAAAACACAAAATCTAAAATATCCTAACATATACCTAGCAAATTGAACACGACTCTCAATCATCTTTTTCCATATAATATCAAATATTATATTAAAATCACAATATCAAATATTATCAACAAATCATGCATATTATAAATTTATCATTTACTGCCATAATTAGAAATAAATTATTAATAATTTAAATAAACACATTTATTTAATTTCAATTAATTCATTAATAATTAAATTTCTTATAAAACACTTTTTACCATAAATAATTAAAATCAAATTCTAATTATTTATATCGTGAGAAAATTCCACAATTTGATCAAAATTTATTTCCAAGGATTAATTTGATTATTTTTCATAAAATATCAATTTTGATCCAAAAATTGAAAAATCCGAAAATCGTCCCAATTCTTCCAATGTATGTATATATATACATATTTTAATATAGATATACATACATATTTTAATATACACACACATATGTATAGACACATATGTAAAATTAAATTGCTATTATTTAATTTCTGAATTAAATGTATTGGAATATAACATTTATGTTTTGATGTTAACAAATAATTAAAGAAAAACTGATTTTAGCTAAAGTGGGTTTCAAACCAAACAGAACTAACTATGTCCATAATCTAAACTCATTCACATAAACTGGACTAGTCGAGCAGAATTGATCAGAACCAAAATTGAAATATCTCTTTTCAGTTTATCACTTTTCATCATTCTGTTTCAAGGACTTCATGTTACACCAGATGACTAAATTGATTTTTTGATAAGCTTTTATGTACCTTGCTAACACAACTATAATCAATCTTTATATAGATGTCAGGAATGAGGATCTGGTCAAAAGACACAACAACGGCTATATTATTTGTAATAGATCTTTTTTGAAGTTTGTTACTGTTGCAGTTCAAAAACTATAAATAGAGATGCAGTTCAGTTGAGAAGCGGTTACCCAGTCACAAAGATTATCAGTTACAAAGTTACCACCAAGTTTCTAGCTTTCAAGTTCAAGCAAAAACTGCTCATACACTAAATCACATTGTACAAAGTATTGTATCTGATCATTGAGGATCAGTCAGTGCTAGGAATTCTTTGTAATTCATCGTATTCGAGAATATTTCATAAACTGTTTCTTCGTTCAATTGAGTAGACTATGAATTTCAGTTTTGACAGTGTTAAGTCTAAACTGAATTGGGTTTTTGCAAATTGTTTGCAAATGTCAAAATCTTCTAGTGTGAGCCTTCCCAAAAAGAAGAAGGGGTGACGTTGGAGTTTGAGTTCTTCGAACAACCAAAAACAAACTTGTGTATATTTTACATTTAGTTTATCATTCAGTTTACATAGTCAAGTTATTATATGAAGTGTTCTAATTTGTCAGTTTAGTTTCTCACCGCACATATTTTGTGAGCCAACTTATATTGACAATCGAGAAAAACTAGTTCAGTTTCTGATCAGACTGAATTATTTTTTAACAAAAATTTTTTAAGAAGTGTTTATTCAACTCCTCATTCTATACATCTCAACCGATCATATCAAATTGTTAATTAATTAATCAATTCTAGACTCCTATAAAATATTCAATGAGAACCATGTACATATACTAATCACTACTACTAATATTAATATTTAGTTAGTAGATTATAAATTTACTAAATAAATAATTGTGAACTCATTATAACCTCGATCGATGATCAGACAAAGCTGATGTATCAAGAGTACAAATATTGTTCATATAATGAAAATTGAAAATTTCTAAGATCAAAATTTCCACTGATCCATTTTTGGCGGCTGCTAGTTTTATAAATCCTTTCACAAAAATAGGCGATTCCACTCTTTTCACAAAATTAACAGTTAAATTAACTTCTAAAATTTTCAATAATGAAATCCAATTATAAACTTTGTTATAAGCTATCAAATTGATCTCTATCAAACTATAATAACCAAATTCAACTATTTGTATTTGACTATCTCGACGAAAATACAAAATCCGATACTTGTATGGCCCTCAATAATTCAAGAATACATTTAGCTTTGAGTTCACAATTTCATTGTGATTCAGAATAACATTTATTCTTATCATTAGCCTCATTCTTTTCATCAACCTCTTGATCAAGAATGTCAGATTCAATTCTGATTGCACCAATCGGATCATGTTAAGAGCATCTAGTAGCATCGTCTCATGATCCCTTATGTATTACTGATAATGCCTACAAAAACCTTAAGTTATGGTTGGCGTACATTACGGTCCCTTCAACTCATATATGTCGATCGAATATGCAACCATTGGTATATCGAGAATTGCAAATGAATTCGATAACAATGTGATATATTTTTGAGTAATAATGGTGATATCAGACATGCAACTAAAGAATCACATTCCATAAAGCAAATATCTTGCTCTGGCCATATATTTCTTACACTATTAATTCATCATATTACATATGATATTTTCACCATTAGGAAAACGATGAATCCTCAACTACAATACATCGACTCTTACTTATATCAAAACTACACCCAACCTCGCCACCGATGACCCTCAATGGAGTCGGTAAACGAGTCCTTTTGTCCCTATGTAAGGTAGGGCGGTTCGCTTGAGTTGCTCAACCGCCCCTTAGCCCGGTGCTCATGACGCGCTACAGAACCTCCACTGTGCTAGTACGTATAACCTCCATGTTGTCCCGAATCAAAAGACTAATGATGTACAACCATAATCACATTTTTCTACTCGATAGAAGATAATCACTTGAAAGTCCGAAGGAGGCACTACAAGAAAAACGCCCAACAACAACGCATATACAACAACGATTTTTGTGAAAAACCGTTGTCGTATAGTTTTTAACAACGGTTTTAGTTAAAACC
The DNA here is from genome assembly GCF_012295235.1 of Primulina huaijiensis. NCBI lineage: Eukaryota > Viridiplantae > Streptophyta > Magnoliopsida > Lamiales > Gesneriaceae > Primulina > Primulina huaijiensis. The sequence goes on from NC_133315.1 coordinate 2,216,518, forward strand.
GTTGTCGTAGGTAAGTTTTGACAACGGTTTTACAAAACCGTTGGCTTTTAGGGGGTAAAAGACAACGGTTTTATGAACCGTTGTCGTTTGCCGTAAAGACAACGGTTTTATGAACACCGTTGTCTTTTAGCGTTTTTTTAAGGCAAAAGACAACGGTTTTATGAACCGTTGTCGTTTGCCGTAAAGACAACGGTTTTATGAACCGTTGTCGTTTGCCGTAAAGACAACGGTTTTATGAATCGTTGTCTTTTGCCGTAAAGACAACGGTTTTATGAACACCGTTGTCTTTTAGAGTTTTTTTAAGGCAAAAGACAACGGTTTTATGAACCGTTGTCGTTTGCCGTAAAGACAACGGTTTTATGCAAACCGTTGTCTTTTAGGAGGTCAACGACAACGGTTTTTATCCGTTGTTGTAGCTTAATTAGCGACGGTTTTATTAACCCCGTCGCTAAATGTAGCGACGGATCTAAACAAACCCGCCGCTAATTTTAAATTAGCGACCGTTTAGAAAAAACTGTCGCTAAAATGACCGACAGTTTTCAAATTTGCGACGGTGGTTTAGCCAAAAACCGTCGCCAATTCTCTATAAATAGCCACATTCTCGGTCCATTTTCACAACATCACTTTACAACACTTACACGATTTTAGTTTCGATTTTGAGTAAATTTTTTCGCTTTAAATTTTTCTGTGTTAGTTAAAATCATGAATATTGTTAGCATAGTCAGATGAATATTGTTAGCATAGTCAAATTATAAGCATTTTTTTAGATTTATTAAAAGTAATTTTTTTTTATTTTAATGAAAATAATTGCGACGGACATTATTAATAACTGTCGCTAAAATCAGCTACGGACTTGATGGTAATCTGTCGCTAAATTTAGCGACCGTTTATAAATCCGTTGCTAATTGGCGACGAATTGTTTAAAGTCCGTCGCTAATATTAGCGACGGCTAAGAAAAAACCGTCGCTAATAGCGACGGTTTATTAAAACCGTCGCTAATTAAGCTACAACAACGGATAAAAACCGTTGTCGTTGAACGGACTTTCAACAACACCCTCAGTTACAACAGTTTTTAAAGGCCTACGACAACGGATAAAAATCCGTTGTCGTTTAGCGTTTTTCTTGTAGTGAGGGTTATTCAATGCATTATCAAATGATCATTCATCTGCATGAATGAACATCTCCATGCCCTTATCAATGAAGCATGAGATTTACATCACAAATACTAATATCAAGCTCAAACGACTTTTTATCCTTATTTTAGGCGGTTGAATTGACTAAGAATTAAAATATACGGTACACTTCTTCATGAATTTCATGATCTTAGTTTTCGACACATACCTAATGATACATATTGTATATTAAAAGTTTTATCTATGCAATTTGTATGAATATACAAATAAAATAAATGACACAATTAGATAAAATCGTTAAATATTATTAAAATAATATTTTTTTACATAAAAACCAATAAAACTCAAACCATATGTTGACTCGCTAGACACCTATATAACACTAGTTTCATATTATTAACAAGAAAATTTACAATTCAACAAAGCTTTCATCGTAGCAGTACAGATAACTCACAAAATTAACATGATATATGAGAGCTTTTACCTTACATTGCAATAAAACATTTAACATCGTACCCATAAGTGAATTCTAATTTCTGCATGGAATAAGTAAATCTCGGAGACCTCCCATGGATGTGATCTCAAATTGTACACATGAAACCAAGGCTACACCATTTTCTATCCCCACCCCTTTATTACACAAACATGATCAACAATTGCATCGGTAATGAATTCAGAGACAGAGACCAAAGAACCTATTTCAGAGTAGTTTTTTTCACATTGCCTCCACGGAATTGTCAAGCCATAAGACTACAACTGGGCTCCTCACACGGTGGCTGCCACCATCTGTCCACTCTATCGACCCGTGTGAACCCTTTGTGCTGCTCAAGTTCTCGAGTTCGAAGGTACTATTGATGCTCTCAAATGTTAATTCATACAACAAAGTATCGTTATCCTCATTAAACACCAATTTGCTAGGTGAAACACTGATCTTGACACCTGGAGGAGCATTCACATTCACTTCGTACGTTGCATCCTTCTCCTTTCCTACATTTTTCACAACTCTGGTGTAGTTTACCTCCTTTTGGCTGCCGGAGAAAACGACAGAGAACGAAGGATAATTCAAATTCCCTGGAGTTTTTAACCCCACTGCATTACAATCGACAGAAGAATTCGCAGTAAACACAGAAATGGTCCTTGGACTGTACCCGATGGTGCACAAGAATGCTATATAGTCGCTGGTTTCTAAGTCGTAGATCAGCCCAGGATCCAATGCCCGGTTGGGATCCACATGGCCAGCCCCATGAACCAATGGGTTCGACTCAGAGCCGGTCGCAAGGTCCGTAATTTTAGAGCCGGAGTTGTCCAAATTGTAAGCCGTGGTCATCAAAGCAGACTTGATAGCCGCAGGTGACCATTTTGGATAAGATTTTCTCAACAATGCAGCTAAGCCGCTTACATGAGGACAGGACATTGAGGTACCAGAGATAATATTGAAATCAACCTTTCTTGTATCGGTTTCCAAATCAGTTGGTCCGATGTATCCTGTCCAACCGGCTAGGATATTGACTCCCGGAGCAATCACATCCGGTTTAAGAATCTCCCTGGTTCGATAGTTCGGCCCCCGGCTAGAGAATGATGCGACACGCGGAGAAGTGGGATTTTTGCTGATGACTGTGCCACGGAATGTGATTGTGGCGGTGGGATTTGGATCTGTGCGTGCATAATCACGGATTTTATCACCGGCCTTTTGGCCTACCATGGTGGCCGGGATGAAATGTGAATCTGCGAGAAGTTCCTCGCCAGAATCTTCAAGATTTGCCAGGATCATGCCGGATCCGCCGGAAACATGGACCGCGTTTCCTTTCTCAACTCTTGCATTCCCGCCGCGATCGCAGATCACGATCTTTCCGGAGACTTTTGAGGAGTCAAGACTGCCGCTGTAGCAATACCTGCTCCCACAATCCGCAGCGTATACTAGGGGAAGCTTTTCCTCGCTTAGAGACTGGCCCGAGTACAGGGATACGCCGCCGTATATCCTTCCATCTCCGAGAGTCACATCAGCAGGGAACTCCCGATCTAAGGTCGATGCTCCGACAGTCAAAATCCATGGAGCAATATTCACCGCCGTGTACGAGCCTGGGCCAGAGTTCCCTGCAGAGCAAGACACAACAATACCCTGCTCAGCGGCACCAAAAGCTCCGATCGCAATGGAATCGAAAGCATAGGGCGGGGCGTAGCCACTAGAACCAACTGAAAGTGAAATTATATGTACACCATCTGCAATAGCTCGTTCCATCGCTGCCAAGATATCCGAATCGTAGCACCCTTCAGACCAGCAAATCTTATACACTGCAATTCTCGCTTTCACAGCCATTCCTCTAGCTTCGCCTGGGGCAAATCCAAACAGACTAGCGTTGGCCACCTTCGATCCAGCTGCGGTTGACGCGGTATGGGTCCCGTGGCCTTCCGTATCTCTTGGAGAGTACGATGCATTCGATTCCTTCATAATTTGACCTCGCGCAGCTTGGTAACCTGAATAAAAAGCTCGAGCACCAATTATTTTCTTGTTACACAACGTTGAAGGAAAATCAGGGGCATCCACGCAGGAACCCTTCCAGGATGAAGGTACTGCAGACAGCCCTTCATCGGAGAAGCTCGCCCTCTCCGGCCAGATTCCGGTGTCAAGCATTCCCACGATGACATCATCCGCGTAATCGGAGTTAGGCCACAGGCCAAACGAATCCTCTAAACCAAGGAAGCGCGGAGTATGGGTAGTGTGGAGGTGACGGACGGCGTCGGGGACCACCGAGAGAACACCGGGAACTTGGCGGAGTGCTGAGGCCTGAGCCGCGGTCAGGCGGGCCGAGAAACCGCGTACAGCTCGGCTGTAGCTGTACAGTATTTTGGAAGGGCGGTGATGTGGAGGGAGGGATCGGACGATGGAGGTGTACCAGTGGCGGTGGGTGGAGAAGGAAGCGGGCTTGTCGGATCTGGACACGTGGACGATGAAGGTTTCCTGGCCATCGGATGAGATAGCGGCGGGTAGGAGACAAAGAAAGAAGAGAGAGAAAAAAGGCATTGGACAGAGCTTCCGTTTGGCCATGGAAAGCGGAGTGGAGTGTGGGGTTGAAGAAGAATCTCACGGTGGTGGTGGCAAAATAAAGGGCCAAGAAATTTGGACCGTTTACTGATTGGTGGGTCTTCATTGGACCACGTTCCGAATTTCTATTTGTCCTCGTATTTTTATTGGAAGATATTTTTATTTATTTATTACAACATCGTGCTGAGAAATGAAACCGTAAATTATATTAAAATTTAGGTAAATTTCAAAAACATACATCCGTGAATGTTTCAATTAAAATTCATTACTTAACCATGATTTTTTTAGAAATCAGTATCTGACAAATCTATACATTTAGTTTTAACTACCCATAAAACAAACTTTACATTTTTACCCTTTATTATTCAAATAAATATATTATTTTATCCACAAAAATTATATCATTTTTCTCCATTTAAAATATAATTTTAACAAAATATTGTTTCTCAATTATCATGGAATAAAAGTAAATACTTATTTTGACATACAAAGTACTTATTATGGGGTTTCAGATACTTAATTTCGCTCTTTGAATAATCCAAATATATAAGAAAATACTATATTTTCGAGCATTCACCATAAATTCATTCATTGTTGGTCTTTTCATGAAAAATGCATTAGGATGACTTATTCATGTCATTTTATTTTTTAAAAAAAAAACATAGATCATACCCATCATGAAATAAGATTAAATATTTATTTTGACCAAGAAAATACCTATTTTGGAGTTCCAAATGCTTGATTTTACTCTTTGAATACTCCAAATGTGTAAGAAAATACTTGATCTTCGAGCTATCACAATAAATTCAATAATTGTTGGTATTTTCATTGAAAATGCATTAAGATGACTTATTCATGTCATCTAATTTTTTAAAAAACGCAGTTTCTCACTCATTGTTGAATTAGAAAAATTACTTATTTTGATTGATAAAATACCTATTTTCGGGTTCCAAACATTTGATTTGGTTATTTGAATACTTCAAATGTGTAAGAAAATACTTAAGTTTCAAGTAATATTAAGTGACTTTTGATTGTGTCATTTGTGAAGTTAAAATGTGATACTTAAATTGATACACAGAGTATCTAATTAGAGTATATAAATACATGATTTTACCCGTAAATACTCATATCCAATTATTTGAGGATGCCAAAATATAATTTGAAGTTAATATTAAGCGACAACGATGATGATATTCGTGAGGCAAAAATGTGATACCTAAATTAATACAAATAATACATAATTCGAGTTCACAAACACTTGATTTTACCTTTTAAATACTAAAATTCGATTGAGTATGTCAAAATATATAATTTGAAGATAATATTGAATATTTTTTGATGATGAGATTTATGAATAAAAAACGTGCTACCAAAATTGGTACAAATAGTACCTAATTTGATTTCACATATACTTGATTTTACCCTTTTAAGACTCAATTTTTATTATTTTGGCATATAAAAAATATAGTTTCAAGTAATATTGAGTGATTTTTGATGTGTCATTTGTGAAGTTAAAATGTAATATCTAAATTAGCACAAAAAATATCTAATTCGAGTCTACCAATACTTTATTTTTCTCCCTAAATGAGAAGTATTTTAATTTGAGTTTGCAAATACTTGATTTCGTAAATGAGATACTCACAATATGTATTAAAACATTGGATATTCGAATAAGCAACGTAAGTTCACTAAATGTTGGTATTTTTATGGAAGATACACTTGGATGACATATTCATCTCATTTAATAATTAAAAAAAAACAAATTGTCGAGTAAACATGAAAATTTTAAAGTACTTAGTTTTACTTGAGAAGTACCTAATTTGAGTTTGTAAATACTTGATTTCGCAAATGAGATACTCACAATATGTATTAAAATACTATATATTCGAATAGGCAACGTAAGTTCATCAAGTATTGATATTTCCATGGAATAAGCATTTGGATGACATATTCATATCATTTAATATTTTTTCTGTAAAAGAAAAAACAAATTCTCAACTAAGCATAAAAATTTTAAAGTATTTGTTTTTATTTGAGAAGTACCTAATTTGAGATTGTAAATATTTAATTTGGTAGATGAGATACTCATAATATGTAATAGAATACTGGATATTCGAATATGCAATGTAAGCTCGCTAAGTGTTTATCTTTCCTTGGAAGATGCATTGGGATGACATATTCATCTCATTTAATATTTTTTTTGTAAAAAAAAAACAAATTCTCAACTAAGTATTGAAATTTTAAAATACTTATTTTTACTTGAGAAGTATCTAATATGATACCTAAATTAATACAAATAATGCCTAATACGAGTCCACAAATACTTGATTTTACCATTTAAATACTCAAATTCGATTATTTGATGGTGTCAAAATATATAATTTGAAGTCAATATTGAGTTGTCTTTGATGATGAGATCCATGAAATAAAAATGTGATACCTAAATTGTTACAAATATTATATAATTAGATTCCACTGATAATTGATTTTACCCTTAAAAACTCAAATTTGATAATAAGTATAATGAAAGAATATTGATGCATATAATGAATGATTACCAATAAATATTATGAAATAATACTAATGAGGATGATATCAAATGAAGTATTGCATTGTCATTTAATGAATACCAACAAGTATTGTGAATGAATATTAATGATATTATAAATTAATACTCATAAGTATAAAGAAAAAAATACTAATAAGTATAATGAATAATTACCAATAAGTATTATGTCAAATAAGTATAATTGTCAAATAAGTCATTCAATGAATATCAAAAAGTATTGTCAATTAATATTTATGAGTATTTTATAAATCGTTGATCCAAAAATCGATAGATATGCTTAAAGTGCAAGCTTCAAGCTCATTTACGAACTATGTTCATAATGCATCTCCCAATTAGTCCATGGTGAATTGCATGTCGTTTTATTAAATCTCATAACTTTCGACCTACTGGAATATGACTATCGACGTGTATCCGACTTCATATTTCTCTGTAAATTGTAAATCCACGGATTATGCTACTCGTTCCTATCACGGGCTATTCTCTCGAAGAACATTGTCCGGAAATCTTCAAATATGCGCTCTAAGCCTTTTTTCTCTTTCAAAGCTTTGTAGTTGCTGAAAAGTCCTTGAACATGTCATCCAAATGCATCTTGGATGTAAACGCGAGCACTTGGTGAACTTATGTTACATATTCGAATATCCAGTATTTTAATACTCATTATGAGTATCTCATTTACCAAATCAAGTATTTTAAAACTGAAATTAGGTATTTCGCAAGTAAAACTAAGTACTTGAAAAAGTTCAATACTTAGTTGCAAATTT
>NC_133315.1:2231940-2233019 GCF_012295235.1 Primulina huaijiensis
CCGGAAAAACCGGTTAAAACCCGGTTAAACCGGAAAAACCGGAAAAATTTTTTAACAAATTTTTGCTTTCTGTTTGCTAAACATGTATTATTTTAATTTTTTAAAAAATATTTAGATAAAGGTGTTGGTGAAATGCAAGAAACACCTTCTTTGGACTTGGAAGAACTTTTGGATGGTGGGGATGAAGATGATAATGACTACGAAAGAACACTTCAAGAATTGGATGCGGTGTGGGCATCAAAGGATGCAACTTGAAAGTTGAAACTGGATGTTTGATACTTTTTTGTATAAGAAACTTGATGTTTGCTACTTTTTTGTATAATTAAACTTGATGTTTTCTTGGGCACTTAAACTTGGTCATCACTATTTGGTTACATGTTAGGTGTAATTTGGATTTTTGAATTTGAAAAGTGATGTTTATTTGGATATTTGTTGTAATTTTCATCTTAAAAATTAAGTAAAAACTATAAAAACATAAATAATCAATATTTTACTATTTTATTTATTATATAAAATAAATAAAATATTAATTTTATTGATCCGGTTCGACCGTTCGGTTGAACCGGTTGAACCATTTTTTAAGGCTTGACCGGTTCGATTAACGGTCCGGTTATAAAAACACAGATGAAAATTATAAAAACAGAATATTTTATTTCAATATCAATTTAGTAGTGTACTCAACAAAATGATACAAAAGTATATTGAATTTTCTAAAACACAACAATCAGAATACACGCATGACCAAGCATCCTCCTGATCAGAAGTGTAATCGAAGAATTGGGAAAGAAAGCCACATCTCTACTCAATCTCTTATGCTAGTTTCACATCATAAGGCCTGTGGTTTCATAGTTTCAGGTTCCGAATTTTTTATAAAATATTTATTGGATTTTGTCTCCCTTCCCGACCCGATCCCGAACATTCGGGTCCCGATATTTGTCGGGTACGAGATCGGGAATCTTTTTTATTCCCAATTCTTATCGGGACGGGGATCGGGTTAGGAGGTTACGGGACGGGTCCCTACCCGATCCCAGCCCTACATAACTCTATAATAAACGAATACTGCAAACTTTGAAGTTAAT
>NC_133315.1:2233119-2278762 GCF_012295235.1 Primulina huaijiensis
CGATATCAAAATAAAAGGCTAGAGCTCGGCTCACGAGCTAGATCACAAGTTCATGTTATATTTACAAAAAATGTTCAAGACAGGGTGAGAAATTATCGAATTTTCAGTATATCGAGATTATCATATCGAAAAATAATGAATTTATCGCAATTTTTCGGTACAATATGATATCGATACCGAAATTTTTTATACAGTAACGATATAGAATTTGAAAATTTTCGATATATATCGAAATAATATATATAATATTTGTAAATAATAAAGTTAAATTATTTAAAAAAATATAAGGTATTTTCGTTATAAAACGGTATATACCGATATTGTATCGAAATCTCGATATACCGCAACATTTCGGTATAATAGATATGCTAATTATACATAATTTTTAATAACATAAATTTCGATACTATATAGAATATAAATATTTTTAATATATATTAATTTTCGATATGATATACGTACCTGAAAATAGGTGAAAAAAACTAAATTCCATCGACCAATATATCCTTATTTTTGCATTATAATTATAACATTATTAAATTAATAATTATAACATTATTATGATTTATCAAGCATATATATAAAAACGCTAACATTCCAGGTTCATAGCTTTAGCCCAAATTCCTTCATATCCACGCGATTTTTACGTCGTTCCCGATGCTCTGCTAACCCTTTGGCCTTCTCTCCCCCCAAATAATTTCCCTTATTCAGGTTCTCTCGTGTGATCTGCGTCAAATTTCTTAGATCTCCATCGGTTGCTTTCGTCGAAATCCAATATCGGATTTGAGGTGACGCACTGTCGCGATTCTATTTTTGATTGTCAATAATGTCTTCTTGCTAGGATGTTATGGTTTTTGGCTAATTTTCGAGGAGTTGTGAAATTTATGATGAATTGCAACGAAGAATGGAAAATATCTGATCCTTTATTATGATTTGGATCTGGGTTTGCTTGAAACTGTGAAATCTAGGTGACAAGTTGTTTGCTTACGCGATTGATTGCATACTTGAATCAAAGTTTCCATTAGCCAAGTATATCAAGGTAGGTAATACGAGAGTTTAGATTTTCTAGTTCACTATTCAGTATTATTTGCTGTTCAGCTGGCGGATAACTGACAGGAAATTCGTGTTAGGGCCGAGCTATGTAATGAAAATAAAATCAAAGTTATTTTTTTAATTCCAAAATATATGAGTTTGAAAGAATGCTTTAAATTTCTTCCACTTTTATATTAATTTTATTCGCACATAATTGTTTTTGATCTAGATTTACTGAGAATGTTAAGTTTGTGTAGAATTTGAACTATATCTTACCTTGCTGTGACAAATCTTCACTAATCCGTTGGCTATTTTGATGAATTACTTAAGCTAAGAAAAAATATACTATATCTAGGGCTGGCAAAAATCAGAAAATTCCTGGCCCTTCCCGACTTCCGACCCGGTCCCGACCCGAAATTTTCCCGACCGCTCAGAATCGGGAAAGGGATCGGGAATATAGGATAGGATATACCCGACGGGATTCCCGACCCGACCCGACCCGAAAATATTAATAATTGTTTTATTAGATTTAAAAAAAATAGGAAATCCCCACTTTCAGTTTTAGTACAAGGATTCCTGCTTGTGGACCTTATCCAATTTCATATTTTCACACAAATACGCACCACTCTTTCTAAAAGCCCTAAACCCAACCCACCGCCCCTTTTCCTTCTCCCGAATCCGACCGCCGCGTCGTCGTGAATCGGTGCTCGACCGCTGTGGGTTACAGCTGAGGTCTAGACGTCTCCTGTAGCGGCCTGAATCGAGAGAACTTTGCTCCATTTGAGCAGCCCCGAGCCGATTACACGAGCCTTGTTTTTTGCGTGAGTCTTGGCTGTCTTCCTCGTGAATTCTTGCTTGTTTTTTGGTTAGTTTTTCTTTGATTTTTTGTGAGTATTAGCATGTATTCGAAGTTCTCAGATTCTTGGGTCGTATTTTGATTGGTTGGGTGAGTTTCATTATTGTATCGTATGATCTGCATATGATGTGTATTTTACATTTTATTTTTCCTTGAGATTGTAGTTCCCTGGTTATTGACTTGCGTGCAGATTCCTCATGAATTACGTCAAAATTAGGCGGATGATGTCCTTTTGCAATTGTTTCTTTCTTGTTTTAGTATTTGAATGTCGGTTTGGACAGATGTTTGATGTTTCTCAACCTGTGATTGCTTTCTCAGAATGGAAATAGTAGTTTGATAGATGGTAGATAATTTTCAGATTGAACATTCCTGTTACATTTTAATTTGAACATACAATTTCGGCACTTGGTTGCAAAAATGTTATGGTTTTTGTTGCACGTTTTTATGAGTGAATCCATTGGAACCATAACATTTTTAAAGGGTTAATTTGATGAATCTTTGCATTTGTAATTTAATTAACCAGAGAAAACATCAACACTGACTTGAGAAGATGCAAGTAATGAAAATTATAAAAACAGAGATATTTTATTTCAATAGCAATTTAGTACATAAGATGATACTCAACAAAATGATACAAAAGTATATTGAATCTTCTAAAACACAAACAATCAGAATACACACATGACAAAGCATCCTCCTGATCAGAAGTGTAATCCAAGAATTGGGAAAGGAAGCCACATCTCTACTCAATCTCTTATGCTAGTTTCACAATCATAAGGCCTGTGGTTTCATAGTTTCAGGTTCCGAATTTTTTATAAAATATTTATCGGGATTTTGTATCCCTTCCCGACCCGATCCCGAACATTCGGGATCCCGATATTTGTCGGGTACGGGATCGGGAATCCTTTTTTATTCCCAATTCTTATCGGGACGGGGATCGGGTTAGGGGGTTACGGGACCGGTCCCTACCCGATCCCAGCCCTACATAACTCTATAATAAACGAATACTGCAAACTTTGAAGTTAATGCCACTCACTTTTTTCAGCCAGACCAATGTTCAAAATTCAAATAGCTTCTGTTCATCCAGCCGTACAGCAACCAACCCAACAAAATCAAAAATATTTTGTAATATATTTAAAAGTATTATTTAAAAAAATACTCAAAACAGAGAAATTTATACTACGATAATTTACCCTTGATCTAGTAAAAAAATTTAATTCTTCACCTATTAAAAAATACTACTTTTTCAAGAACCTAGATCCCAGGTAGCAAATCAATATTAATCAAACAACATCAAAACAATATGATATGAATCAAACTAGAAACTAAATCGGTTTTAAGTTAATATATTAAATTACAATAGCACCAAATATAAATGTGTTACATTAAAAAAATTGCAGTAATCCAAACAATACACGTTACATAATTAGTCAATAAACTACAAAAAATAAATCAAATGATCAATAATGGAGAAAAATAACAAAGCGTCGAGTCATCACCTAATAGAAATAAATCGATCGACAGATTTCTTGAGGGAAGCGGCGTCCTGGTGAAATTGATCGTTGATGGGTTTTGGCGTGTTGCTAACTGCTTTGCTATGGACCAAAGATAGAAGGAGGGAGCGGCGTTCAGTGAAAGAGGGAAGAACCACATAAGGGTTTGAGAGTGGTGTGAAAATCGATTTAGGAATTGGGAGTTCTGGTAACGGGCACTGAGTTTACCAATGGGCCAACATCCATCCAAGCCCATATTGAATTTTCCTTGTTAATATTTCTTAATCGATTACCACTAATCGGTTAGAATTTTTCCACCCAAAACCGATCCAGTTAATAATATATGGGTTCGGGTAAAAACCCGATCCACCAGGAAAAATTCCACCCGATCCACCAGGAAAAATTCCCCTGATTGTGTTCAGTCAGGTCAGAAATTGGAAAACTTGATCTGATTGTCTTAGGAGTTATGGAACATTGATTGTAAGGTCCAAAAATAAGACGACGTAACTCCTAAGACAATCGGATCAAGTTTTCATACATATATTCACATGCAATTGGATTACGTCGTCTTATTTTTGGACCTTACAATCAATGTTCCATAACTCCTAAGACAATCGGATCAAGTTTTTCGAGTTCCGACCTGACCTGAACACAATCAGGGGATTTTTCTTGGTGGATCGGGTTTTTACCCGAACCCATATATTATTAACTGGATCGGTTTTGGGTGGAAAAATTCTAACCGATTAGTGGTAATCGATTAAGAAATATTAACAAGGAAAATTCAATATGGGCTTGGATGGATGTTGGCCCATTGGTAAACTCAGTGCCCGTTACCAGAACTCCCAATTCCTAAATCGATTTTCACACCACTCTCAAACCCTTCTGTGGTTCTTCCCTCTTTCACTGAACGCCGCTCCATCCTTCTATCTTTGGTCCATAATAAAGCAGTTAGCAACACGCCAAAACCCATCAACGATCGATTTCACCAGGACGCCGCTTCCCTCGAGAAATTGTCGATCGATTTATTCATTTCAGGTGATGCCTCGACGCTTTGTTATTTTTCTCCATTATTGATCATTTGATTTATTTTTTGTAGTTTATTGACTAATTATGTAGCGTGTATTGTTTGGATTACTGCAATTTTTTTAATGTAACACATTTATATTTGGTGCTATTGTAATTTAATATATTAACTTAAAACCGATTTAGTTTCTAGTTTGATTCATATCATATTGTTTTGATGTTGTTTGATTAATACTGATTTGCTACCTGGCATCTAGGTTCTTGAAAAAGTAGTATTTTTTAATAGGTGAAGTAGAGCTGTCAATCGGGCCGGCCCGTGTCGGGTTAAGCCATCGGGTTGGTGGGTTGGGAAATCCCAGCCCAGCCCACCAAAAGATGGGCCGCGGGTTGGGTTGGGCCAACCCACGGGTCTAAAAAAATCTAAACAATTTCAATACATTTGCTTAGTTTTGCATACTGTAGTTCACCCAAAACAATTGACAAAAAACGTTGTGCTGTAATCTGAATAAAAAAGGGTTGTTGGCGGTCAAAGAATCCAAAGATGAGTAAATGTTAAAACATGAAATGCCACAATTGACAGTGAAATAAACGAACAAAGTGCTAAAAAGTTAAAGAGTTCAAAGAAATTAAAGTTCATCAAACTAAACAAAAAAAAACAATACAATTTTTTAAATTTCATTAATCATGAAATCATTCATATCAAATTCTTCTCCTCCATATTCATCCTCTCCCCCTTTATCAATATCAGCATTTGATCCCTGATTAGACAACGCTGTTTTAAAACTTGTGTCGTCTTCATTACCTTGATCAACATTAAAATACAGAAATACGAATGTAGTTAAAATTAAAATAATAATAAACTAATTTATCAACTAAGTCAACAACAAACTAGAAATTTGTAAACAAAATTACCAACGTAACCATGCAACCAATTGCGAGTGCAAATAAGAGCTTGAATTTTTTCAGTAAGTGTACAACTTCTATACTTGGTAAGCACACGAGCACCGATGGAAAAAGCTGATTCTGATGCAACAGTAGTAATTGGAATAGCCAAAACATCACATGCCATCATTGCTATGGTGGGGTACCGATGTTTTTTATCCTTCCAGTACTCCAAAACATTCAAATCTTGATGATATGCAAATTCAAGTTTTGGCTCCTCCAAATAAAGATCAATTTGAGATTTTCCAACATTTGTAATTGTCTGGCTCTCATATGCCATCATTTCCTATATTAATTGCAATAATTATGATATGAAAATATAAATCAGTTAAATAATACAAGAAAAAAAGTATTAGAATACTTACATAAAAAATGCTTTTGCTCTTTCCTTTACCTTCTCCTGCACTTTGGGGAGCAATTTGTGTGCTAGAAGAAGATCGTGGTCGTGAAGAACTTGCATTGTCAGTCTTAGAATATTCATCAAAAAGCTTATAGAATTTTGCTTTCACAAGTTCTATCTTCTCGAGACATTTAACAAAATCACTCTCAACCTTAGAATAAAAAAACTCCAACATCGAAAGCTTTATCCGTGGGTCAAGAATGGCTCCAAATGCAAGCACCATGCTATATTGTGTCCAATACTTTTCAAACTTTCCCAACATTCTTTTACACATATCACTTATGACCTCATCTTCATGCATTAAGTTTTCCTTTAACAAAACTTCAATCTTCCAGACTTGCATAAAATATAAATTTGATGTAGGATAAGAAGAACCGGAGATCAAATTGGTAGTGTCATAAAATGGCTCAAGGAACTCACATATTTTTTCTCCTCTTTTCCACTCTTCACTTGAAGGACAAAATTTATAATTCTTGTCATTGAATTGAAGGAAAACAAAAGCTTTCTTATACTTGATGGCACTATCAAGCATTAAATATGTCGAGTTCCAACGAGTTGACACATCCAATCGCAAGCCAATACTAGTATCAATGCTACCGACTGCTTGTACACATTCTTGAACTTCTTCATCCTAGTCTCCGAACCTTTAACATACTTGACTGACTCTCTAATTTTATTCAAAGCAACAACAGCGACTTTCAAACCTTCTTGGACAATTAGATTCAATATATGAGCAGAACAACGAACATGAAAATACTCACCGTCACACAATAAGCTATCATGCAAAGAGAGTTGCTCTTTCAAATTAACTTGCATGTTGTCATTACTAGATGCATTATCCAATGTCAAAGAAAAAACTTTTTTCTCAATTTCCCACTCCTTCAAAAATTCAAATAATTTTGCTGCTAATTCAACTCCTGAGTGTGGTGGAGGCATATGAGAAAAGCTAATAATTTTACTATTCAACTTCCAATCATTATCAACAAAATGAGCAGTCAAGCAAATATAACCCTCACTAGTGCACGACGTCCACAAATCCGAAGTTAAACAAACTCTATTATGAATAGTAGCCAAAACATGCTTAAGTTTCTCTTTCTCCCTCAAATAGATTCTTTTAATATCACAAACAAGAGTGTTTCTAGAAATACAAGAAACATCGGGATTTATGTATTTCATCCAAGCTCTAATACCATCATACTCAACAAACGAAAATGATAAATCATGTCTAATGAT
Organism: Primulina huaijiensis; assembly: GCF_012295235.1. NCBI lineage: Eukaryota > Viridiplantae > Streptophyta > Magnoliopsida > Lamiales > Gesneriaceae > Primulina > Primulina huaijiensis. The sequence continues at coordinate 2,240,099 of NC_133315.1, forward strand.
TGCACAAGCCAATAATTCACGTGCAATTTTTTGGTCTATTTTCTTAGACCTCATCTTCCCATCTTGATCAAGAATCATTTGTCCTACATCATGGAACTTCAATTTGCTACAAGTTTTCTGATGACGCCACAACGTAGAAGTTCCATGCTGTTTAGTCCCACATTGATACTATTTTTTACATCCATTACATTCAGCTTTATCTAAACCATCAATCCCTTTGATTTTCTTAAAATACATCCAAATATCAGAAGTTTCTCTACGTCTTTTTGGTTTAGTTGAACCCTCATCATTCTTAGGATTTTTCAGTTCATCAACATCCACATCAGCAGTTGGAGTTTGAGAAGAAACGTCCATTTCAACAATCTGTAATTTTTTTTTCAAAAACCAACTGTAATTTTGAATTCAAAATTTAAAAATACAATCATTTCAATAATAACTTGTATTCAAGAATGTATTAATTAAGAGGAAAAATAGCAATTAACAGTAACACATCATTTCAAGCAATTAACGAGTTTGAAAACTTATAATCACTTCACACTCACCGGTTTACGGCGCTGATTTTGAGCTTTATTGAATTCAATGGCTTCCGCGACCGCCAGTCCGCTTTCCGCAGCTATTGGAGAGTTGGTGGTCGGTGGAGGCTGTGGAGCGTGGAGTGTGGCTGTGAGAAAATGAATTATTATTTAGGTTTCTCACTTTCTCGGTCCAATTGTCCAAAGGTAGAATTAGAGTTAGACTATTAGTAAATAATTTTTTTATTTAACCCATGGGCCATGGGCTAACCCGAGCCCATCGGGTTAGGCCCAATTCAACCCACAGCCCGAGCGACTGGGCCCGTTTAGACCCGAATTTAAATGGGCCAACAAAATCAAAACCCAACCCATTAATTTTCTTGTCGGGCTGGTCCAACCCAGCGGGCCCAGCCCATATTGACAGCTCTAAGGTGAAGGATTAAATTTTTTTACTAGGTCAAGGGTAAATTATCGTAGTATAAATTTCTCTGTTTTGAGTATTTTTTTAAATAATACTTTTAAATATATTACAAAATATTTTTGATTTTGTTGGGTTGTTTGCTGTACAGCTGGATGAACAGAGGCTATTTGAATTTTGAACATTGGTCTGGCTGAAAAAAGTGAGTGGCATTAACTTCAAAGTTTGCAGTATTCGTTTATTATAGAGTTATGTACCTTAAATTACTTTTAAATGTGTCCCTTTGAGGCACAAGAATATTGATTTTTGAACCACCTTGTCCTAAAAAGAATGTTGATGTCATAAATTCGGTATATACATCATCTGTCATTCTTTCTTGGTGAAATATCTTACCTTCTCTTTTCCTTCTGGCCGGCCCTATATTATCCAAGTTGTTAAAACAATGCCTCGAAAACCATTGAGGTGTCATAAATCATTAAGACATCAACCGCTCAGCTTTTCTCCATTTGCTCGTTCAATGGCTATGATTGCATGTGCTAAGAAGGCCAAGAACAAGAGTCAACAAATCAAGTTGAGAAATAAAGACGTACAAAGTTCTTCTAGTAGGTTTTTCCCATAATTTTAGCTGTTTCAGCTGGTATTTTTTATTTATTATCCCGTCAGCCTTTATGAAACCAACATCTGTTCCTAGGTAATGGTAAAGTTGAGTTGTCAGACAGTTCCGTGGATGAAGAATTTCAGGTTTGCTTATATTTTCACCTTCATATTACCATTGATTCCTTTCGTGGTTGATAGTAAATGATTTAGAGCAACGTGTCCTTTGAGTCGTGTTTAATTAAATAATTTGTTTGTGTGGGAAGGGAGTTGTGCAAGCAGATTTTGTCTTCTTTGATCCAAAACCTGGCGACTTCCATGGAATTAAGGTCCTGCTACAAACATATCTTGACCATAAACAGTGGGATCTTAGTGGTTTTGTCGACTTGGTCTTGGGACAGCCAACAGTTGGAACTGTTGTCAAGATAGAGAATGATGAAGATGATGGAGTATATTCTGTTGTGACAGTTCTTAATTTAGAAAGATACAAGGCAAGCTACCTGCACTTTTTGATATTCAAATTTTTGCCTTTTATTGTTCTTCTCTCGTCTCTTAAGAATTTTTGAAGCTGCCCATCTGCTGCTTTTGGTGTTATGACATGTCACATAGGGTCAATTAAAAGCAGAAACAATTGGCTTAAATGCAATATTGATTAAAGTCGTCTTAAAAAATAAAAAATAAAGAAGCATAAGCAGTTGTGCGTTTGGATAGAATAGAGAAAAATAGCTTCTTTGATTTTTTTCAAAGAGAAGTTGAATAAAAAACAGAATCTTAGTTTCCAATAGTGTTTTTTCAAATCTAAAAGCTCAGTCGAGCACCATTATTCTAACAAAATCATTAAAAACAACATTTTCTTTTAAGTTGGCTTCGTCCACCGAGCTTGTAAAAGCCGTGCTGAAGGAGTACATCATTGATGCTCCATTAATCAACTTCAAATTAACACTTCTATTTGCAATCTAACAATTCATGGTTAATATATAGTGGTTTGGTTCGGTGCAGAATAACAAATGTTTGACTGAGTTCAAGGATTACCTTCTTGAAGTCTGCCAGGGGAAGGACGTGGTAGCTAGCCTCAAATCTTTATTTGGAGAGCATGCACTGGGTGTTGGTATTATCGTTTCTCAGCGCGTGGTTAATCTTCCATCTCAGTTGTTGCCTCCCCTTTATGATGCTCTCTTTGATGAAATAGCATGGGCAACTGAAGACGAGGTTAATATGATGGTTAAGCTCAATTGAATTATTCTGTGTGTTGGCATTCAGCAATTTAGCACTTACCTTTTGTTATTTTGCTTCTTCTAGCCCACAGATGAGCTTCGGAATTCATTCCGTTTTAAAACGTATATAGTTATAAGCAAAATATACAAGGTATATTATCGGAGGAGCTTAATAAATAATCATAATCGGATAAACAATTGTTGTAAATCAGCAATAATTATTGTTTCTTTACTGCTAATGCCAATAGCACAAGAATGCAGACCAGAATACAGGGAAAGCTAGAAATGGAGATGAAGTCGTGATACACATTAAACCTGAAGATGAAATTTTGCTCGAGGTACTGGAGTTTTAATTTTTCTGCAAGTGCCTTTTACTCATTGATACTGGTTACCCGACCTTTTTAAAATCTTCTGCAGCTTAGCTCATGGTCCTTTTGTTTTCCCTTACATGCTCAGCAGGTCACCACAAGTGAGGCAAGTACCAGTATTTGTCATCGTTTTAATTTGTGCTTAAAATTATTGCAGATTATGCATATTACGTCCAACTGATTCATTAAGTTCCCCTATTTGATTGTTTTTAGACCTTTCGTTTGTTCCATGGATTTTTACCAGAACAGTTTTTTATTAAATCTCATGTCGGTGCAGCTTAAAAACTATAGATTGATGGGTTTGGCCATGGTTGTTGATGCCAACAAAGTCAGCATGTTCAGAAAACAGTTGCACTTATTGATAGACGAATCGCAGTACCATGAATCCTTCCAGCAGGTTGGCAATTTTCTTGTCATTTGATTTCAGTTTCACCTTGATCTCGGAGGATCAAGAATTGCAGTCTGCTAACTTGTCATTGTCTCTGATCAGAGCTGCCAGATTCAGGATTCGGTTGTATCTCCTCGTCAGATCAACTATAAGATCTTCCCGGAATAGCTGAAAATTGAGACCCGAAGGTCATTAGTGCGTACCTCGTCATTCTCTACTCCAAAGTGCTGGCTGATTGATATCATGGAGTGGCTTTCAGCCAGAAATTTTGATGTTTAATTATCATGGTTTTTTGTTTGGCATGATATTAGCTTTTTATTAATACTCATCATTTCAGCAGTTTGTAGGGATACTAATACACATTATTTCAATGATTCCTTAGTTTAAAGATTCCTTTAACAAGGTTTGTACTTGGGCCGTTTTCATCTCATCGGATTGTATTAAATATAAAATGTTTCTCATCCCGTCAACTCTAAACTCAATTCTAGAAAAATTATTCTTAAAATATTTCATATTTTTTTATTTACAACAATTATTTTATTCCATATATTACTTATTTTATTAAATATTAAATTATATAATAGTTTTATTAACATTAAATAATAAATATACTTAATTTATTTCAAATAATAAATATAAAAGCTGAGTATTTAATTATTTATTAAAATAAATATTAAATAATTTAATTCAATAATAAGAACATTTTATATACAATTAAGTAAATTTAAAATTAATTTAGTAAATAGTTATATAAAAAAGTTTTTAAGTAAATAAAAAGAATAATAACAATGAATGCTATTTCTCAGCTAAGTGAGGCTTGGAATATAAACTGATCATATGATACGTGGCGTTGTTTTACCAAATGTTTCCTTAATGGCTTTCGCACATATGGAAGTTATTGGTTTCTAGCCGATATACCATAAATCTGAGAACTGAATTAATAAAATGAGGTATTTAAAATTTAGAATAAGAATGAATATAAGGTTTATCGATGGCAATTTTACAAAACATAAAAGGATTTCTAAAAGATATACCAAAGAAATTAAACAACATAGGATTTATCGAGGGTCATCTCAGAAACATAAATTCATAAAAAATCACCCATAAACGCCTTAAATGCCATTTCTCGGCTAAGCTGGCTGAAGGGCTACAACATGAATTTATGCCTCCTGATTAAACTCGAACCTTGTGTTAATCATTTCCTGGTTCGTTTTTAAACATTATGTTCAACCATTAACCCTTATATTTCATTAAATTCCAAAATTTAAATGAAATCTTTTATCATTTCAATTTAATTCCAAGTTACAAATAAATAAAGATCATGGTTTAGTAATGGGATGATTTAACACAAATGTTTTAGCCTGTCATTCAGGCTAATCTAATAAAATATAAAATTTTTAACAGTAAATAAAAACATAAAATAAAGAAAGCAATAAACTTACAAGGTTGTAAACAGAACTTCAAACTTTTATTCAACGCTGGAAATATATTACAGAGAGAGAGAGAGAGGAAAAGAGAGGGGGAACAAACTCAACCGTGCCCTCTAAAATGAAAACATAAACCTATTTATAGAAGGAAGAGCCGGACATGAACCCCGGATTCCAAAACTAAAAATAAACAGTGCTTGCTTTATAAAAGCAAATAGTACAAGTTACAAATAATACAATTATTTTTTATTCTTTAAAGAATTTTTTAATTCTTCAAAAGCATTATCAATTGAAATATCTTCTTGTACATCATCCTCAGGATTCTGGGCATCTTGATCATCATGAGATCTCATCAAATGTATGAATTGATTTTCACTTGAATTAGAGGCCATTGATTTGTCTGATTTGGAGTCTGATTCGCCAATATTCTTATAAAGATCTTTTTTCATTTCTTGAATATATAATTTTCTCCTTTGAATAAATATCAGCATATTTTTGAGTAAGAATTTTAAAAGGACTTAAGGAATCTTGTCATTTTTCTTGCTCTTGTTTTTTCTTTTCAAAATCCTGTTTGTAGGATTTGATTTTTTCCTCCATATGAAGAAGAGTATCATGTCCATAAATTTTTCCTGTTTCAGGATCGTCACGGAGCATTTTTTCCCAGAATTTTGCCATATTAATCCGCCATAGACAAGGGATACCAATATCATTAAAACCTGATTCAGGTTTCCATTTCCATATCCATGGAATTCCAAATTTTGTAAAGAATAAACAGAGAGTTTTCCCTGTAATCCAATTTTGAGAAAATTGAGCCGTCACACTAGGAGCAAATGTCAACCATACATTCATTGGTTTATTAAACTCTTTAGGCAATATCTTGGAAGAATGACCAAATGATTTCCACCAAAGGAAAAACCAATTAGGAATTGGACGATTAAAAACATGTTCACAGATCTTTAAGAACCGTGAATGTTTTCTTTTCTCATTTTCATATATTAAAGTTTTATGAAAACTTTCAATATAATCCCAATAATTAAATTTGAAATTCATTTGATGAATAGAAAAATAAAATTCTTTTTCCACCAATGGAGATATTCCCCATTCTTCAATAAAAATGATTTTCTTAATAATAAATTTTGAGAAGTTATAACTTCCCTTCTGCTGAGTATTAATGAAAAAATGAGTAATTTCTACACTTTTTAATGATAATAGAAGATTTTCATAAAATCCTCTTTGCTTATAAGAACCATTTACATATGATGTATTAGATAAATATCTTTCTAATATAGTCCATGGTTCCCATTAAATATCCTTTTCTTCTATAAGAAGAATGAGATCTTTATGTGGATTGTCAATGTATAAAATTGAATCATTTTCTTCTTCTTTGATAATATTGACATATGATGTCGACTCAGAATTATTTTTCTGTTTAGATTTTAAAAATTCTTGAAATTCTTTGTATAAAGAATTATCTTTATCCATATTATTACTGGATGAGGAACTGGCAATATTTTGGGCTATTAGTAGAGCCGTCAATATGGGCTGGGCCCGCTGGGTTGGCCCAGCCCGACAAGAAAATTTAATGGGTTGGATTTTATTTTGTTGGCCCATTTAAATTCGGGCCTAAACGGGCCCAGTCGCTCAGGCTGTGGGTTGAATTGGGCCTAACCCGATGGGCTCGGGTTAGCCCATGGCCCATGGGTTAAATAAAAAAATTGTTTACTAATAGTCTAACTCTAATTCTACCTTTGGACAATTGGACCGAGAAAGTGAGAAACCTAAATAATAATTCATTTTCTCACAGCCACACTCCACGCTCCACAGCCTCCACCGACCACCAACTCTCCAATAGCTGCGGAAAGCGGACTGGCGGTCGCGGAAACCATTGAATTCAATAAAGCTCAAAATCAGCGCCTTAAACCGGTGAGTGGGAAGTGATTATAAGTTTTCAAACTCGTTAATTGCTTGAAATGATGTGTTACTGTTAATTGCTATTTTTCCTCTAAATTAATACATTCTTGAATACAAGTTATTATTGAAATGATGTATTTTTAAATTTTGAATTCAAAATTACAGTTGGTTTTTGAAAAAAAAATTACAGATTGTTGAAATGGACGTTTCTTCTCAAACTCCAACTGCTGATGTGGATGTTGATGAACTGAAAAATCCTAAGAATGATGAGGGTTCAACTAAACCAAAAAGACGTAGAGAAACTTCTGATATTTGGATGTATTTTAAGAAAATCAAAGGGATTGATGGTTTAGATAAAGCTGAATGTAATGGATGTAAAAAATAGTATAAATGTGGGACTAAACAGCATGGAACTTCTACGTTGTGGCGTCATCAAAAAACTTGTAGCAAATTGAAGTTCCATGATGTAGGACAAATGATTCTTGATCAAGATGGAAAGATGAGGTCTAAGAAAATAGACCAAAAAATTGCACGTGAATTATTGGTTTGTGCAATCATTAGACATGATTTATCATTTTCGTTTGTTGAGTATGATGGTATTAGAGCTTGGATGAAATATATAAATCCCGATGTTCCTTGTATGTCTAGAAACACTCTTGTTTGTGATATTAAAAGAATCTATTTGAGGGAGAAAGAGAAACTTAAGCATGTTTTGGCTACTATTCATAATAGAGTTTGTTTAACTTCGGATTTGTGGACGTCGTGCACTAGTGAGGGTTATATTTGCTTGACTGCTCATTTTGTTGATAATGATTGGAAGTTGAATAGTAAAATTATTAGCTTTTCTCATATGCCTCCACCACACTCAGAAGTTGAATTAGCAGCAAAATTATTTGAATTTTTGAAGGAGTGGGGAATTGAGGAAAAAGTTTTTTCTTTGGCATTGGATAATGCATCTAGTAATGACAACATGCAAGTTAATTTGAAAGAGCAACTCTCTTTGCATGATAGCTTATTGTGTGACGGTGAGTATTTTCATGTTCGTTGTTCTGCTCATATATTGAATCTAATTGTCCAAGAAGGTTTGAAAGTCGCTGTTGTTGCTTTGAATAAAATTAGAGAGTCAGTCAAGTATGTTAAAGGTTCGGAGACTAGGATGAAGAAATTTCAAGAATGTGTACAAGTAGTCGGTAGCATTGATACTAGTATTGGCTTGCGATTGGATGTGTCTACTCGTTGGAACTCGACATATTTAATGCTTGATAGTGCCATCAAGTATAAGAAAGCTTTTGTTTTCCTTCAATTCAATGACAAGAATTATAAATTTTGTCCTTCAAGTGAAGAGTGGAAAAGAGGAGAAAAAATATGTGAGTTCCTTGAGCCATTTTATGACACTACCAATTTGATCTCCGGTTCTTCTTATCCTACATGAAATTTATATTTTATGCAAGTCTGGAAGATTGAAGTTTTGTTAAAGGAAAACTTAATGCATGAAGATGAGGTGATAAGTGATATGTGTAAAAGAATGTTGGGAAAGTTTGAAAAGTATTGGACACAATATAGCATGGTGCTTGCATTTGGAGCCATTCTTTACCCACGGATAAAGCTTTCGATGTTGGAGTTTTTTTATTCTAAGGTTGAGAGTGATTTTGTTAAATGTCTCGAGAAGATAGAACTTGTGAAAGAAAAATTCTATAAGCTTTTTGATGAATATTCTAAGACTGACAATGCAAGTTCTTCACGACCACGATCTTCTTCTAGCACACAAATTGCTCCCCAAAGTGCAGGAGAAGGTAAAGGAAAGAGCAAAAGCATTTTTTATGTAAGTATTCTAATACTTTTTTGCTTGTATTATTTAACTGATTTATATTTTCATATCATAATTATTGCAATTAATATAGGAAATGATGGCATATGAGAGCCAGACAATTACAAATGTTGGAAAATCTCAAATTGATCTTTATTTGGAGGAGCCAAAACTTGAATTTGCATATCATCAAGATTTGAATGTTTTGGAGTACTGGAGCAATGATGGCATGTGATGTTTTGGCTATTCCAATTACTACTGTTGCATCAGAATCAGCTTTTTCCATCGGTGCTCGTGTGCTTACCAAGTATAGAAGTTGTACACTTACTGAAAAAATTCAAGCTCTTATTTGCACTCGCAATTGGTTGCATGGTTACGTTGGTAATTTTGTTTACAAATTTCTAGTTTGTTGTTGACTTAGTTGATAAATTAGTTTATTATTATTTTAATTTTAACTACATTCGTATTTCTGTATTTTAATGTTGATCAAGGTAATGAAGACGACACAAGTTTTAAAACAGCGTTGTCTAATCAGGGATCAAATGCTGATATTGATAAAGGGGGAGAGGATGAAGATGGAGGAGAAGAATTTGATATGAATGATTTCATGATTAATGAAATTTAAAAAATTGTATTGTTTTTTTTGTTTAGTTTGATGAACTTTAATTTCTTTGAACTCTTTAACTTTTTAGCACTTTGTTCGTTTATTTCACTGTCAATTGTGGCATTTCATGTTTTAACATTTACTCATCTTTGGATTCTTTGACCTCCAACAACCCTTTTTTATTCAGATTACATCACAGCGTTTTTTGTCAATTGTTTTGGGTGAACTACAGTATGCAAAACGAAGCAAATGTATTGAAATTGTTTAGATTTTTTTAGACCCGTGGGTTGGCCCAACCCAACCCGCGGCCCATCTTTTGGTGGGCTGGGCTAGGATTTCCCAACCCACCAACCCGATGGCGGGCCGACCACTTCCCAACCCGAGTCGGGCCGACCCAACCCGACACGGGCCGGCCCGATTGACAGCTCTAGCTATTAGCCTTTGTGATCCATGTTGTGCGATAATATTAGGAGTTATACCCCTACCACCTCTTCTTCTATAAGAGGAATCATTACCTCTTCCTCTATGAGAGGAATCACCACGACCTCGATAACTCATTTCTGTAAATATGATAAATATTCTCGAGTTAGGAAATCATGTAGATGATTATCTTCACTTTTTTTATAAATAATTTCAAAATCAAAAGGCGCTAAATGAGCCTGCCATCTTGCAAACATTTGTTTAGAAACATCATGTTTAAAATCTTTAGTAAACATAAATTTTGCAGATTTGCAGTCAATTTTTATAATAAATTTTTGATTATATAAATCATCTTGAAATTTTAAAATACATCTTACAATGATCAAGATTTCTTTTGCCACTGTCGAATAATTTTTCTGGGATGTATTCCATTTTTCAGAATAAAAACGAATCAGATATTCCTGTTTAGTTTGGGGATCTTTTTGTTTTAAAATTCCACCAAAACCTATATCAGAAGCATCTATTTCTACAATTTTATCCCATTGGGGATTAGCAAGCATAAAGCAAGGAAGATTTTTAACTTTTTCTTTTATAATCTGAACAGCCTTAGTATGTTTATCTGTCTATGGTAAATGATTTTTCTTTAATCTATCATATAAGATAACAGAGTCCTGGGTAAGATTTCTAATATAAGGAGAAATATAATTTAAACTTCTTAAAAATCTTTACAACTGAGTTTTATCAGTTATAATATCTGGAAATTTTGATCCAAATTCAATACTTCTTTGTATAGAAATAATTTTATCTTTTTCAATATTATGACCTAAAAATCTAATATTGGTTTGAAAAAAAATCATTTTAGATTTGGAAATAACAATAACATTTTGTATAACAATATTTTTAAATATTTCTAAATGTTTAAAATGAGATTCAATATTATTAGAAAATACCAAAATATCATCAACTTAAACAATTATAAAATTGCTATATGAATAAAAAATATCATTCATAATCTGTTGAAATTCAGAAGGGGCATTTTTAAGGCCAAAGAGCATTACTGTCCGTTCATAATGTCCTATAGGAACATTAAAAGCAGTTTTATATCTATCAGATTCTTGTATTTGAATCTGGCAAAATCCTGATTTTAAATCAAATTTTGAAAATATAATGACATTAACCAATCTATCTAATAAATCTTTTTTATTAGGAATAAGATGTCTAATCCATTTTAAAACCTTATTTAAGGGTTTATAGTTAATCACTAATCTAGGAACTCCTCGTTCCTGCTCAGAATGTTTATTAGCATAAAAAGAAGTACAAGACCAAGGAGATTGAGAAGGTGTTATTAAACCTTTTTCAAGTAAAGATTGAATTTCATTCTTACATAATTCCAAATATTCAGAATTCATTTGACAAGGTCTTGCCTTAGTAGGAATATTCTTTTCATTAAAATCCTCTTCATATGGAAGAGAAATAATATGCTTCTTTCTATTCCAAAAAACATTAGGAAGATCATTACATATTTCTAATGAAAATTTATTATAAATAAATTGAATTTTTTCTTGTAATTTAGGATTTTTTAATTTATCATCTATAGTTAATATTTTAACTTCTTCTTTGAAAAAATTAATTTGAAAAGTCTTTCTATCAATCTTTTCTTATAATTCATTTAAAATTCTATGAACAGGTTTAGTTATAAACTGAAAAGAAATAAGATTACCTTGATAAGTTCCTATTATACCTGTTTCATCAACATGTTTTAAAGGATAAATTTGATAAATAAAAGGTAAACCAAGTATTAATTGGCTAGAAATATCTTTAGCTAACAAAAAACTGGTTTGAATACAGTTTTTATCTTTACAAATATAAGCTTTTGGTAATTTATAATTAATTTCTAAATGTTCTCCTCCTGCATGAGAGAGAGAATGAGTAGTTTTATGAAAATACTTAGTAGGAATTAATCCTTCCTGGATGATATTTAAGTCTGCACCACTATCAATCATTGCAATGAAATTCTTTTTATAAGAATTATCTATTAATAATGTTATATTAGTATACCATTTTTGAGATATAATCATACTTAAAACAGATAAATATTTTTTATCTGTATCAGGAAATGAAATATCTTGAAAATTATTATTATTTTCAGATTCTTCTTTGTTATTTTCAATAACAGAGACACGATAATTCAAATGATTATTATTTTGATGTAAAATTTTTATTTGTTCTTTAAGATTATTAATCTCTTTAACCAAATCTTGAATAGTAATAGGATTTTGATTACTATATTTTTTCTTTAAAAGGTTTGTAACCTCTTTCATAGAATAAGCTTGTTCTTATTTAACAAGAATATTATTGTTATTATTGGTTGAAGCAGTATTTTCCATTTGATCCATTATTGTAGATTTTAATATTGGATCCTTAATCATTTTAAGGAATTCTAAAATATTATTGTTAGTTAAAACATTAATATTTAAATCCTGAAATTGAGACATTAGTTTATAAAACTCATCATTCTTATTATCATTATCACTTAAATAATTTATACAAGAATTTCCTTGTATACAATTATTACATTCTTGATCAGAAATAATTGATTCATTATCTGTAATTTCTTCTGAATCATAAGATTCTGAACTATTCTCAGTATCACTATTATCATTAGTATTCTGATTAGAATCCATAATAATTTTATTTATTGTTTCTTTAAGATTTTCATCAATATCTAAATTTTTGATTTTGTTTTTATCCTAACATTGATTAGCATAATGTCCTGGCTTTTTACATTTTCTACAAATAATTAATTTATTTTTAAATTTTTCAGCTTTTCTTTCAGCTTTCCATGATTCACGGATTTCTTTTCTTTTCTTTTTTCTATCTTTTTGTCTATCAGACAAATGTCTTTTCCTGTAGACTTTTTCTACTTTATCTTTAATTTTCTTTTTCCCTTTATTAGGTATATCCATACCAAATTGATCACAAAATTTACCTAGTTGTTTTTTCTCAAGTAAATTCTATTTTTTAATTTGATTATTTAATTTTAATTCATTACATAGAGCTAAACCCTCTTGAATTCAAATATTTATTAATTTAAAGTATAATTCTCATAAGGAATATTTATATCTTCTTTTTTTAATACTTTTCTAATTCTTTCTGCGAATAAGAAAGGTAAGCCATCTATGAATTCGGCTTTCCACAGACTATTATTACAATCTGGTATCTCATATATTCGAGATAAAAAAATATCTTTATACCATCTAAAATCAGTAAGTGTTTTACATTTTAGATTACTTAATAAAGTACGAATTTGTTCACTATTATCAGTGAATTTACCAGTAAAATGCTCAATCATAGTCATTATTAATGAATAGACTACATTTTCTATTTGAATATTATTTTAAATTTTTATTGAATTAAAAATATCTTCTTTATGAGAATGATGTAAATAATTATCCCACCAACCTTTAAGTTGGCCAGTAAATCCTGCTATTATCATTTTAGCAATATTTATATCATTATTTCCTGATGTTTTACATACAGTACTATACATAAGCATTCTGTGAGCAGTATTATAAATCTTCTTATCACTAAAATCATCAATATTCCATTCATATATACTTTTCCCATTATAACTATTAGAAAATATATATTCTTGTTCTTCTAGAAGAACATCCATAGGAGTTGGTCTTTCATAATAATATTTACTTTTGGTAGGTCTATATACCCATTTAATTTTATTAATTTCTTCATCAGAAGAATTTTTAATATTATCCAACTCTTCATTAAGAGTATGTATGTTTAAATTTTTAAATTTTTCTTCTAACATTTTTTCTATGTCAGAAACAGAAGTCTTAAATTTAAAATCTTTTATATCTGGAGGGGATTGAATTGAAGAACTAGCAATAGAAATAATATTAGTTTCTTGTTCTTGTATATGAACATCTGGTTCAATTTGATTAATAGCTATAATTATTTTTTCTATACGATCTTTAAGAGAATTTATTTCTTCCCTATTATAGTCAAATATAAATTTATATAATTTTATTTTTCCAAAATTTGATTAATATGTTTAACAGTAATTTGTAACATATCATTGTCAAATAATTTTGAAAAAGCATTAAAATTTAAAATTTTATTATTATTTTCTATAAGAAAAGGTTGTTGAGGAGGATAAATTGATTTTTGAATCAGTCCAGAAGAAATTTTATAATTTATTTCAAGAACAGAAATATAATCAATAATAAAAATTTTAAAACACCAAGGAACAAAATGTATTAATTTATTTTGACTTTCACAATATTTATAAAATTCTGTAACAATAAATTCAAATTCTTCTTCAGTATCAGTTAATTTCTTTAACTTTTTGAAAATTACTTTTATGAACAATATTATTCTGATTAATAATTAATTCATCTATTGTATCTTTTTCAGATTCAATATCTTCTCATATTTGAGAAGTAGAAGCTCTAGAAGTGTTGTGGATCGAAGTTGAGTTTAGAGGGGGGTGAATAAACTCTACTCCTTTTTCGTAAGGGAGGTACTAAAATCCTGTTAGAGATAGTAGTTTATCTTGTTGCGTATACTTCCAGCAGATTACAATAATAGGTGCGGAAACAATCTGATGGAGTAAGTGAAAAACAGTGATAACAGTAGACAGTAGTTGTTTATGGAAGTTCGAAGATGAAATCTTCTACGTCTCCCCTTCTTCTGTTTCCAGAAGGTATCACTAAAAGACTTTGGATTTTACAGTACAACTCTTGTACACACCCACTTCAGCAGGGCTTACACTTGCCTACTGAAACTCTTAGTTGCTCAACACAGTGAAAATACGATACAACAAAGTTCTGAAAAGACTCTTTTCAGATTACAAACTCTTCTTGATAAGATATGAGTGCTGTGAATAATTGTGAAGAGTGTAAGAAACAGTAGCACAAGATGATCTCAAAAGATCAGATATCTGCTATGAAGCGTGTGCTGCTTTTCTTTATGTTGAACTCAAAGATATCAAAGAATTTAGAGGTTTTCTCGTTGAGTGAAATAGAGTTGATCCTTGAAAGATGTTTTGCGCACTGTCACTTCTCCTATATGGGTTTGTTCCATATATATAGGTGACTGAGTTCAACGTCTATGATCAGAAGATGTCTTCTGACTTCTGATTGAATCAGCTTTATTACCCAAAAAGGTTTCTGCAGAAAAGCTATAAAACAATCAGTCCTGTTTTATACTAAAATCGGTAAAGCGAATTAAATGACTTCGTACAGTAATTAATGCTGCAATTAATACTAGTACTCAGTAACCTTAACGGTAACATTCAATATTAGTTCCGTTAGGAAACATCTTCTGTTTCTTGTTTTTCTATCCTTTCTTCTGCTTTTGTTTTATTAACACAGTAGCTTCTGCTTTTCTTATTGTCTACTGTTTTCTTAAAGAATGCTGCTGGTTTTTATTTTCATCGCCACAACTAATATATCAATTTCTCCCTTTGTGGTGATGCCAAAACCTAAACAATATGAAAACAAATAACAATTAGCAAAAGGATAATATCAGTGAATTTAACAAAAAAAAATTGTCAATCATTAGTTACAATGTCCCTGTATATGATTTCTTCATTTTGAGGATCCTGATCTCTTCTAGCTGAAGGTTCGGCCTGGTCTTCTGTTCTCCTTTGTTCTGCTTCTGCTTGATCTCTTCCTCCTCTTTGTTGTTCTTCCCCCTTTTTGGCATCAGCGGCAATAATACGGGCCATGAAATCATCCATTCTTCCAAACAAGTTTTGAATGCCATTGGTCAACATTTCCAGATATGGAGCCTGAGTAGATAAAGATTGAGTTTGAGAGTCAATCTTGACATCCATTAATTCCATGGTTGTGAAAATTGAACGAATAAGGTCATCATGCTCGGTGAGTCGATCAAGCATGTCAGATTGAGCAAGCACGATTTGATTATGACTTCTGGATATAGCTTGTCTGAAAACAATGGTTTCAGCATACATGTTATGCATAGATTCCGCCGTTTTATGTATTTCCTTGGACATTCGGTCTCTGAAGAATTGAGCACCACTGAATTCTGCGACACTTTCACGAGACATCCGCTTGACTAAATCAGAGAGATTATTGAGCTCCTTTTGTAGAGTGTCAATCTGAAACTCTAAATTAAATGGTTCTGATTCTGGTGAGGGAGTTCGCTCAAGAAAGCGTTGCCTTATCCTAGCAAGGCTATTATCCGTGTCAATTGGTACAGAATTAGTGACAACCAAAGCAGTAGAGACTTGAAATTTGGTAGGAGAAATGGCATCCGTCAATTCAGTAGAGGGGCCAGGGTCAGCAGAGCTTTCATCTGGAACAGTAGTGACAGTTGGTTCTGCAGCAGAGTTCGTAGGAACAATCTCTTCATCAGGAGCAACAGATGCAGAGACCAAGTTCTCTTCTGATGGAACAATTTCAGTAGGTACAACTGTTTTTTTCCGCAGACATAGGTTCAGATTGCTGATTCAAGAGAGCTTCCATTTCTGCTTGATGTTCAGCAGAAAAGTTCTTTAGATTGGGCAATAATGGTGCAGCATCTGATTCTGGCATGGGTTGGTCTGCTGTTGGAGAAGATGATGGGACTAACGAAGTATCTAGATCAGTTTCCTGAGCAGTAGAGGGCGTAGGAACAATTGATTCAATGACTTCTTCCCTTGAAGCCAGTTCACGCACAGATAGGAGAGATGATGACTGAAGAGGCTTCTTTGGTGATGCAGGAGTACTGAGAGCAGGAGCTTTTGGTGAAGCTGAAGTCCGTTCCTCAACTGTCTGAATCAGAGTAGAGTCTGGAACAAAGCCGACATGATATTGAATTTGCTCTCCAAAGGCTTGTTCTTGAGCAAGAAGTTGCTCATTCATCTGTTTCAATCTGTCAGTTAGAATATGAATGACGTTTTGATCCTGAACAGCAGTAGGAATCGTAGGATCAAAATTTGATTCGAGAGTTTTCAGAACAGATTCTAACTTCTGACATTTCAGCTGTTCGAGGATGTAGCTTCGTCTACGCATGGCCTCGATTACATTTTCAGTTTTGGCAAGCTGAAAAACCTTCTTCTCAGTGTTCATCATTTTCCCATAAGAGCCTTTCTTCTTGAAGTATGCAAAGGAGTGAAAAATTCGAACTTTGTGCCATTCGTCAAAGAAATTTATGTCGTTATTGGCAGAGTTTTCTATTTCTGCTAAATGAAGATCAACACCAGTGGTCACAAATGTCTTGGGTCCAAGAATTTGTGGTTCTTCATTCAGTTTTCCTTTGCCTTTATCAGACGATGAGATAGGCAAGACAGATCGAAAAGCAGAAGACCCCGTAGTTGGTTCTCGAATTGCAATTCCAGACACAAGTCTGAAGGTTGAAGCAGTAGATGTTGTTGGAACAGAGGCAGCAGCTGGTAGTGAAACAGGAGAAGTAGGTCTTGCAGAAGAAACAACTTCTGGAAACACTTGTCTGATCGGAACACTCTCCATTTCAGAGATTGCTGCTGTCTTCTTGATCTTAAGAACAGTACGAGCTTTCTTTTTGCTGGGAGTAGGTGGCAGAGATGGTTGAATAGGAGCAGCAGACTCCTCGGATACTGTTTTGTCAGAATCAGTAGAGATAATCACTCTCTTCCTTTTAATCTTTCTTTGAGGTCTTTGATCCTCAGAAAGAGTTTCTCCAATCTCCCTTTTTAAAGCAACAAATTCAGCCACAGTTGGCTTGGGCCTTAAAGCGAGTACATTGTCAGCGTCAATCATTGTTACAGAAGCAGCATCTAGTTCACTTGTGAAGGCAAAACCAGCATCCTTTAGCATTGTGCTGATCTAAACGGCAAATCCAGAGCTTTTCCTTGTAACCATATCTTTCATCATTCGAAACAAGAAACGACTCCAATCCACTTTAGTTCCTGAAGTGATGGCAACCATCACTTGGACTTTCTCCTTTGTCAATTTATCAAACGTGCCAGCTTTGACCAACAAAGCCTTTGCCACAATGTCAACAAGCACTTGATATTCCATTTTGAGAAGTTTCTTGAAGCAAGATGGAGACAGTTCTTCTCCAGAAGCTGAGAGCAGTAGACATTTCTAGCTTAGAAATATCAGAAAGTTCATAAATACCTGAAAGTGGAAGGAAAAAGGTTGATCCCAATAGTGCGGCATCAATGAAATGGATGCGTCTCCTTGAGAATGAATGATCTTTCCTTCATGAACGGTTGCCTTAGCATAGAAGTCTAGAAGGGCAGTTTTGTATATCACAGCGGGTGCTTCCAAGAATTTTCTAAGTCCTGATTTTTCAAGGGCTTGGAACATTTTGACAAGGTTCTCATCTTTGAGATTGAGAACTGAAGCAAAGTTGACTTGATAGGCATTAAGAGTATATGCTCCGGCCATTTTTGTAAGTAGAAATGAATCAGATAGATTTTGCAGTAGAGAGGGAATGTTTAAGAGAAAGCAGTAGCTGAGTAGTAAAGATTTTGGAACGGTAACAGTGAAAAGTAAGAAACTGATATTTTAAAGCAAATGTACAGCCGTCAAGTAAACACAAGGACACGTGTCAGTATGTTTACGGTTGAGTATTTGAGAAGATATCCAGATCGTGTCAGACTAGACTAATGATTTTGGAAATTTGAATCTTGGTGAAAAGAGCGGGCTGTCCAAGCGGTTACAAAAAAATAAGAAGAGAGTTTGTCGTTTTATGATAACGTCTACTGCAAGTTTCAAAATACTGGAATAATTGAGCACTTTGATAAAACCAGTAGACTTGTTGTGTTATCGAAAAGACAGACATTCTATTTGTTTTCTGAAAAAGATAAGAAGATCTTAGTTTGACTCAGATACTGTTCCCCCTTGATAAATGCAACTAATAAATGCAGGGATGTGATATCTGAGAACAGGATGGGTGAATCTTGGAATGCTTGTAGTCAGATCGCCGTCTCTTTAGTTTCCCCGAAACTCTATATAAATGCCTGCAGATTCCCAAACTAAGTCAGTCATTCACTAAATTAATTCAAATGATAGATGTAGATGATCTCTCGGAGTTTTCTCCAGAGTCAGAATCAGCAGAGGAATTCCAAAGACAACTTGAAGTCTTTTGTAAGCAGATGTTTGAAGACATCTTTTTCCAATACATTAGTGCTGGCAAGACCCAAGCTTGCTAGATTCTTTTTCGAAGAAGATCATCCTTTTCCAAGTTATGAGGATTAGGAAGAAAATCCTCAGTTTAGAATTCCTAACAGTCCTTAGATAGGTTCCTGCTGAAGTACTTTGCAACAAGAAAAGTACTTCAAGCTGCTGATATCCACAAATGTAGTAGATAAACTCAAATGCTTCTGGTTTTATGAAAGAATGTTCTTATTTTTGACATATTTTGTTTATCTACTGCTTTTAGTGAATTTTTGACAATAATAATGAAAATAATAAAGGATAAGAGAAACTCAGTCTATTTAAATTAGAAGACGGTTATGTAGACTTTAGACTTTTCAACTTCTTCATTATTGAATGTATCCTGTCTTATAGGTAAGATACAATAAATAATGAAATAACAGTAGTTCACTCTGTCTCCAAATATCGCGATGTCTTCTGCAAATATCGCAATGTTAGCTGAATAAAAAATCCGAAGCGAATTTGTCATCTTATGATAGCTTCTACTGGAAGTTTTAGACAGAGTGCCTTGCTTTATTGAAGAGACAAATATCCTTCGGATTCTGACACAAAATCAAATATAATCATAATAAGGTTCCCCCTAAATCAATGTAATTATTAAATGTCACATCTTGGTAAGTGAACCGTCGATAGCTTGATACAAAATGCTTCACATTTCCCGCTGAAGTTATGATTACCTCGATCTCTAGTACCTGGTTTATCATCTATAAATACAGGCATAGAGGTTAGCCAAAAAGTCACTTTTAAACAAAAAGAATATGGCAAGAGATAATAGTCCTAATTTGGCTGAGGAGTTTATGAAGGAGATGATAGCTGCGAGGAAAAAAGCTATTGAAGACAAAGTACTGGAGAAGACACTTGCTACTTGGACTAAGATTCAGGAGCTTAAGTCCTCCTTTGAAGGTGGACAGGTGTCTTCCTCCAAGGAGCTGTCAGCAATGGGGAAGTATTATCGACGTCTCCATAGTGCTGATAGTGCAGACGTCTTCTCTGATGATGGCATCTACCTCTTCATGCTCTTAAAGGAGCAGAGGACTCTGAAAAAGATTTCTTCTTTAGAGGAGTTTCTACGTACCTCTACTGGAGAGCTGACGACTTGGTTGGCAATCTGGAGAGCGTACGTTAAAAATGAAGTGAAAGTTGTACGCCCCCGCTTATATTATTAATGAAATTATTATATTTTGTTTACTGATTGTCTCTCTCGTTTGTCTTTTATTTTCTGCAAATTAAATCTGAACAAACATAAGAGATCACAACACATCAGTGGAATGAGAATAACAGATAATTAATTTAAGTCTATTAATCCAAGTGAATTTCGAAAATAAGAAAACTTATTCTCAGGCAGAGGTTTTGTAAAGATATCTGCTGTTTGTTGATCAGTAGAAACATATTCCAGACGAATGTCCTTCTTCTGCACATGATCTCTGATGAAATGATGTCTGATATCTATGTGCTTCGTTCTGAAATGAAGTACTGGATTTTGTGTGATTGCAATGGCACTGGTATTGCCACAGAAGATAGGTGATTCGGAGGCTTGAATTCCATAGTCTTTTAATTGTTGTTGCATCCATAGTATTTGAGAACAGCAGCTTCCAGCAGCCAGATATTCTGCTTCTGCAGTAGATGTGGCTATGGAAGTCTGTTTTTTACTAAACCAGGAGATCTATCTATCACCAAGGAATTGACAAAAACCACTTGTGCTTTTCCTGTCTAATTTGCAACCTGCATAATCAGCATCTGAATATCCAATAAGGTTGAACGATGAATCATTGGGATACCATAAGCCGACATTTTGAGTTCCTTTCAAGTACTTCAAAATACGTTTGGCAGCAATATAATGAGATTGTTTGGGGTTAGATTGAAATCTCGCACTAATACAAACAGCAAACATGATATCTGGTCTACTGGCAGTAAGATATAACAATGAACCAATAAGACCACGATACTGAGTTACCTCTACTGAAATTTCACTTTCATCTTTATCAAGCTTGATAGATGAGCTCATTGGAGTAGAAGCAGCAGAGCATGCTTCCATACCAAACTTTTTCAGAAGCTCCTTGATATACTTGGCTTGATTTATGAAAATTCCAATATCAAGTTGTTTGATCTGTAATCCTAGGAAGAATGTTAATTCTCCCATCATGCTCATTTCGAATTGATCTTGCATCAACTTACCAAACTTTGCACATAATTTGGGGTTAGTTGACCCAAAAATAATATCATCAACATAGATCTGTACTAATAGTATATGTTTATTCTTGACTAAAGTAAACAGAGTTTTGTCTACTGTTCCAATTGTAAAATCATGATTGATAAGAAATTGCGATAGAGTGTCATACCACGCTCTAGGTGCCTGTTTTAGACCATACAAGGCTTTGTGTAATTTGAATACATGATGAGGTGAGAAATGATCGATAAAACCTGGAGGTTGTTCGACGTAGACCTCTTCTTGTAGTAGACCATTTAGAAAAGCACTCTTCACATCCATTTGATAGACTTTGAAGTTCTTAAAAGCAGCAAAGGCCAAAAATATTCTGATAGCTTCGAGCCTTGCTACTGGTGCGTAGGTCTCATCATAGTCTATTCCTTCTTCTTGTCTAAAACATTGAGCCACCAGTCTTGCTTTATTTCTGATCACTATGCCTTCTTCATTTAGTTTGTTTCTGAATACCCACCAGGTTCCAATAACAGCTTGATGAGATGGTCTAGGTACTAGAAACCAAACTTCGTTTCTTTTGAATTGATTCAGCTCTTCTTGCATAGCTTCAATCCAACTAGGATCCAGAAGAGCGTCTTCAATTTTCTTTGGTTCATCCTGAGAGATAAAAGCAGCATGCATATACTCATTAATCATTTGCCTTCTGGTTCTCAAAGGCGCTGCTGGATTTCCAATAACCAAATATGGAGGATGAGATTTTCTCCAAATAAAAGGGTTTAACAGGATATCTTCCTGGTTAGATATGTTGGGATTGATCTCCACTGAACCAGTAGTAGGTTCTTGAGTGTCTTCTGCTGGTATTGGCAGATCTAATGTCTGTAATTCTGGTTTTACTATTGGAATGTCTGGTTCTGTATTTTGAACATCCTTGATATTTGCTTCTGCATCATCTTCACTGTCCAGTTCCAAGTGGATCTTGTCTAACCTGTTACTTAAATCTGACGTGTTAGATATTTCAGGAGCACTGCTGTCCTCATCGAAGACAACATTAATTGATTCTTCAACATTAAGAGTTCTATTGTTGAAGATTCTGAAAGCTTTGCTCACGGCAGAGTAACCGAGGAATAATCCAGCATCTGATTTTGAATCAAATGCAGTTAAGTGGTTTTTGCCATTGTTAAGTACAAAGCATTTGCAGCCGAATACATGGAAATAAGATACGTTAGGTTTACTCCCTTTCCATATCTCATAAGGAGCCTGATTATGCCTTTTGTT
This sequence comes from Primulina huaijiensis, assembly GCF_012295235.1. Taxonomy (NCBI): domain Eukaryota; kingdom Viridiplantae; phylum Streptophyta; class Magnoliopsida; order Lamiales; family Gesneriaceae; genus Primulina; species Primulina huaijiensis. The sequence goes on from NC_133315.1 coordinate 2,262,359, forward strand.
GATCATTGTTCTGTTTTACGTATAACATGCAGTGTTAATTGCTTCTGCCCAGAAGCGCTGAGAGATATCTCATCTGCTAGTATTGTTCTAGCGGCTTCTTTAAGAGTTCTGTTTCTCCTTTCAGCTACTCCGTTTTGTTGAGGCGTTCTGGCAGCTGAGTATTCATTATGAATTCCCTGTTCATCTAAGTACAACTCAAGAATTTTGTTAGTGAACTCAGTACCCCAATCACTTTTGATTTTAATGATAGAAGAAGAACTTTCATTTTGAATCTTTTTCAGAAGCTTGATCAGGAGGCTACTGGTTTGATCTTTTCCTGCAAGAAATATTACCCAAGTAAATCTAGAAAAATCATGAATAACAACAAGGGTATATTTCATTCCTCCTAAGCTCATGATAGGGATTGTACCAAATAAGTCCATATGCAGCAATTCCAAACATCTTGAAGTTGATTTGCTATCTTTGTTCTTAAAGCTGGATCTTATCTGTTTCCCAAGCTGACATGCAGAGCAAACATGATTCTTAACAAAATTAATATCAGGCAAACCTTCAACTATATTCTGCTTTTTGAGATTGTTGATTGACTTGAAATTTAGATGATTCATTCTCTTGTGCCAGAGCCAGTGTTTATCACTAAGAGAGGCAACTAAGCATGTAGGAGTATTGACACATTTTAAGTTCCAAGAGACTCTGTAGGTGTTGCCTTCTCTCTTTCCAGTTAATACAGTAGACTCAGCAGAATCTTTAACTATACACGAGTGCTTCTGAAAAGCTTTTGAGTTGTCTCCAAAGGTTATCTTTGGTCCAGTGCAATTCATTATCTCGGAAAGTAGGTTTTTCTGTCCAGTCATGTGTTTGGAACATCCACTGTCCAGATACCATGTAGAGTTACTGATTCTGTTTTCTTCTCATGTTCCTGCAAACACAAATTTTAGTATCTGGTACCCAAATCTATTTGGGTCCAACCCTTATCAGCCCTTTGGGGACCCACATTTGTACAATTCTTGGTGACCTTGTACTTCGGGTATCCAAAGATGTGTGTGCAACAGAAGGTCTGTTATTTCTAACAGTATGCATATTAAAATGTTGTTCTTCCCTTCTGTTTTTGTTGTCTGGTCTGTATCTCTTTTGAACAGGTATAGAATTATAGTGCTGGTAGTTCTTAACCTTCATAGAGATTTGTCCTCCTGAGTTGAATCCTCTACTAGATTCAGAACTCTGGTGGACTCTTCTCTTGGGTTCAACATAACCAAGACCATAATGCTTTCTTTTGTTCATCTGATCCACATTCCTTTCAATTTGAACAGTAGGTACTTCTGGTTCATATACCAAGCTGGATTTGACAAAACGAATGTATTTCTCTTTGTTCGTATCCAGTTCTGGCTTAGTACTAGTTTCAGAGATGCTTTCATTATTGCTGAATCCAAGACCACTTTTGTCTCCAGATTGCTTCTGCAATTCCTGCATCTTCTCCAATGAAACTGAGGACTTATTCCAAGCATTTACCAGAACAGATAATCTCTGACTTTCAGATTTTAGTGTCTGGTAATCTGTTTTTATCCTATCATTCTCAGTTCTCAACATATTAATCTCAACCTTCAGATCAGTACAGCTGTTTTCTTGTAGGTAAGCAAACTTACTGATTTGATCCTTTAGGCTTTGATTTTCAGTCTTCACTTCCTCGAATGATTGAGAAAGTTTTGAGTACTCTTTAACCATATCATGTAATGCATTAATCAGATCAGTTCGTGTGAATTCATTAGAATCAAAGTCAAATACCTCTTCATATGTAGAGGTTGAATCAGTGTCTGCCATAAGACATTTGACTTCTTCTGCATCGCTGTCACTGGAATGACTTTCTGAGTCAGATGACTCAGAACTGGAGTCCGCCCATTTGGATTTGCTTTCTTCAGCAATCATTGCTTTTCGGTCTCTTCTGGACTTTTTGTCATTCCTCTTGTGATCTTTTTTCTTCTGGTCATCCTTCTTTGGTTTAGGACAATCAGCAATGAAGTGACCGATCTTTCCACAATTGAAGCATCCCATATCACCAGATGGTGAATCTTTCTTGAAATTGCGATTGGGACCCTGATAAGCTCGATGGTTCTTTTTCATGAACCTGGAGAATTTCTTTACAAACAAGGACATAGCATCACTGCTGATCTGTTCAGCAGTCTTCTCCAGTGTGCTATCAATTATGACAGTAGGTAATGCTTGCGGAACAACTGCAGCAGCAGTAGAAGAGGTAGTAGCAGTAGTAGTAGCAGCAAGAGCCTTGGTAGGTAGATTTGAAGGCTCTTCTCCACTTCTTACCTCCGATTCGAACTCGTAAGCTTTTAGATCGGCAAACAAGTCGTGCAGTTCCAACTTGTTCAGGTCTTTGGATACTCTCATAGACATTGTTTTTATATCCCATTCTCTGGGTAAAGCTCTCATCACCTTGAGGGCTATTTTTCTGTTGCTATGCTCTTTACCCAGAGCCGTCAACCCATTTACCAAGCTGCTGAATATTTCATCGAACTCATTTAGAGTTTCACCAGCTTTCATTTTTAGATTCTCAAACTTCTGCATTGCTACAGACAGTTTGTTTTCTTTCGTTTGCTCATTTCTTTCACATATCTGGATGAGCTTCTCCCAAATTTCTCTTGCAGTAGGACACATTTTAATCTAGCTAAAGGTGTTCTTATCGAGAGTTTTGTACAATATGTCTTTTGCAACGTTATCAAGGTTGGCCTTCTTCTTGTCTTCGCTGGTCCATTCACTTCTTGGTTTTTCAACCATCTGTGGTGCACCCTCAGTGACAACAACAGCTGTGTTAGGCTTTAATATCTTCAATGGACCATCTGTGATGACATACCACATGTCATCATCCTGTGCTGCAAGATGAGCTTGCATTCTAATCTTCCAATCATCAAAGTCTTCCTTAGAAAACATAGGAATCTTGCTAAAGTATGCCATCTGTTGTAGTTTTTCACGAACAAGAATATCCTGCTCTGATACCAATTGTTGTGGATAGAAGTTGATTTTAGAGGGGGGTGAATAAACTCTACTCTTTTTTAGTAAAGAAGGTACTAAAATCCTGTTAGATATAGTAGTTTATCTTGTTGCGTATACTTCCAGCAGATTACAATAATATGTGCGGAAACAATCTAATGGAGTAAGTGAAAAACAGTGATAACAGTAGACAGTAGTTGTTTATAGAAGTTCGAAGATGAAATCTTCTACGTCTCCCCTTCTTCTGNTATAAACAACTACTGTCTACTGTTATCACTGTTTTTCACTTACTCCATTAGATTGTTTCCGCACATATTATTGTAATCTGCTGGAAGTATACGCAACAAGATAAACTACTATATCTAACAGGATTTTAGTACCTTCTTTACTAAAAAAGAGTAGAGTTTATTCACCCCCCTCTAAAATCAACTTCTATCCACAACAATTGGTATCAGAGCAGGATATTCTTGTTCGTGAAAAACTACAACAGATGGCATACTTTAGCAAGATTCCTATGTTTTCTAAGGAAGACTTTGATGATTGGAAGATTAGAATGCAAGCTCATCTTGCAGCACAGGATGATGACATGTGGTATGTCATCACAGNTCTGTTTCTTGTTTTTCTATCCTTTCTTCTGCTTTTGTTTTACTAACACAGTAGCTTCTGCTTTTCTTATTGTCTACTGTTTTCTTAAAGAATGCTGTTGATTTTTATTTTCATCGCCACAACTAATTTATGTCTATCAAGGAGTTTGAGGTATATCCACTAAATAATCTAATGGTGAAATAAAAGAATGACTAGATCTTGATCTAGCATAAACAGAAGAGGGTAATAATCTTCTTTGTTCATTATAGAACTGTATTTGAACAGATCTTTCATTATTTTGTATTACTTGTTGTAAATCCCTATTTATTATAGGATTTCTAGGAACTGCTTGTTCAATTATCCAATTTTCTGGAAATTCTATTTCTTCCCATTTTATAGATCTACGAGTAGTAATATTAGATCTATTAAAATTAGTTTCTATAAGAATGGTTTCATTTAATTTTTTATCTATTCTTTTTACACATAGGATTTAGTGTAAATAATGGTTTGTAATATATACGATAACAGATACATATAACTTTTGTACTATGAGTATAATTATAACCATGAGTTTTAACATTTAATGTTAAAGAATCTAATATATTAATATCAGACAGAGATAAAGATAAATTCGGATAAACATCAAAATATACTGGATCATGAGCCAGACTAGATTGAATTATTCCCATAAGGGATTGTTTCCAATTTAAATTTCCACCATCTCTTAAAGCTACTATGAAGCTTTCTGGTAAACCTTCTAAGGTTAAAGGTCTAAAAACAATCTGTATTAAACCTATATGAATAAATCTATAACTTTTCATATAAGGTAAAATATCTTTATTATTCAATAATCTAATAACCATTTCTTCATTGTGAATAGGTAATGATGATTCTGTAGTTTTAACTACTTGTTTAAAACCAATTTTTTCAAATGTTCCTAATTTATAGATCATTTTAGATTCTATCTTAGGAATAGTCCATTTATTTAATAAATCTAAATTTTCAGGTAAATCATATTCTTCATTTAAACTGTTTTTAACAGTTTCTTTTATACTGAAAATATTCATTTGAATAAAATGTGTTAAATCATCAACCAAAACTATTTCCATGGCTCTGATACCATCTGAGGCTTGGAATATAAACTAATCATATGATATGTGGCATTGTTTTACCAAATGTTTCCTTAATGGCTTTCGCACATATGGAAGTTATTGGTTTCCAGCCGATATACCATAAATCTGAGAACTGAATTAATAAAAGGAGGTATTTAAAATTTAGAATAAGAATGAATATAAGGTTTATCGATGGCAATTTTACAAAACATAAAAGGATTTCTAAAAGATATACCAAAGAAATTAAACAACAGAGGATTTATCGAGGGCCATCTCAGAAACATAAATTCATAAAAAATCACCCATAAACGCCTTAAATGCCATTTCTCGGCTAAGCAGGCTGAATGGCTACAACATGAATTTATGCCTCCTAATTAAACTCGAACCTTGTGTTAATCATTTCTTGGTTCGTCTTTAAACCTTATGTTCAACCATTAACCCTTATATTTCATTAAATTCCAAAATTTAAATGAAATCTTTTATCATTTCAATTTAATTCCAAGTCACAAATAAATAAAGATCATGGTTTAGTAATGAGATGATTTAACATAAATGTTTCAGCCTGTCATTCAGGCTAATCTAATAAAATATAAAATTTTAACAGTAAATAAAAACAGAAAATAAAGAAAGCAATAAACTTACAAGGTTGTAAACAGAACTTCAAACTTTTATTCAACGCCTGGAAATATATTACAGAGAGAGGGAGAGAGAAAAAAGAGAGGGAGCAAACTCAACCGTGCCCTCTAAAATGAAAACATAAACCTATTTATAGAAGGAAGAGCCGGACATGAACTCCGAATTCCAAAACTAAAAATAAACAGTGCTTGCTTTATAAAAGCAAATAGTACAAGTACAAATAATACAATTATTTTTTATTTACTTTATTATTAGTATTCGTATTACTAATTTTATAATATAATGAATATTAAAAATATAAAATATAACAAAATTATACATAATATTATAATGCAACCGAAAAAATTATAATTACATTAATAAAACATAAATAATACAATTAAAATATAAAAAATTATTGAAATTATCTTTTCAAATGTGGTTGTACTGAATTTGTAATTAAATCAGCGAGCGATGTTTAATATATGCAATAAATTACAAACATTATCAGAAATATTATACAAAAAAAATCAATATAGAAAGAAAAAACAGATATTCGACTGAGACTCGGCGCAATTCTCCCAAATTCTGATACTCAACACAATTCTCCCAAATCAAATTCTGAATTACTGAGACTCGACGCAATTCTGTAAAATTCTGAAATTCGACAGAATTCCCTCAAATCAAATTACAAATTCTGATAATCACATGATCGACGCAATTTATAAAGGGAAAAGAGTCACGGATTCTAAAAATTGTAACTAACAAAAAATACCAAGGAGCGAAGAAAAAAATAAATAGTTGCGTAGGAAGAATGCCGAATATTTGCGCCGAATGATTGATGAAAAAATATTTGCGCCAAAGATCGATGAAAGAATGCCAAATACTTGGTGCAATTTATAGGGAGGAAAAGAGGTCACGGATGTCACGGATTCAATGAATCCGTGACAGGCTGTCCCAGATTCAGTTGAATTAGTCTTTTTTGCCACATCGTGTATAACCAGAATCGAACCCCCTGCTGCTATCGGGCAGTGGAGAATGCAATACATCTGTGACACAATTTCTTTTTTTTTTTTTTTTTANGCAAAATTCTGAATCCGGAGTTTGCATGCACGGAATGCAATATTTTATTACATAAATTTTAAAAATATATTATTTTAAAAAAAAAAACCCCAGTTGTTGGGTCCGGTAATTCCTTTTTAAATTATTTTTTATTCAAAATTCAAATCGGATATATCGGATTCCTAACGGAACCGGTTTCAAACGATTTTTTGATAAAAAAAATGGTTCACCCCATTCAAAAATAGGTTCCGGGCGAACCGGTTTCGCTTCCGAACTCAATTGTTCGGTTCCGATCTCGTTCTAATCCGGTTTCGGGTCAAACTCATCCGCTAACCATGCCTACTCAGTGATAACATTTGAAAATATAGGGACTATAGGACTACGTGTTATTTACAATACTATTAAGATAAATCCAAACGACGATTTTATATATTTAACGAAATATTTTGGGCGAAATGAAATAAATATAAATTGCTACAATTCAGAGTTCACACGTCTCTGCCTTCTTCGTCGTCACCTTTTATACCCTTGTGCATCGATACATTTCGCTGTAAGTTTTCATTTTTCGGCTCGCATTCTTCGATTATGTCTGAATTGAGTGCTACTTCTCCTGCTTACGGTACTGTTAAATTTACCAGTTCCGAATGCACATTAAAGCGTCTGTGTTTTTTTTTTTTTAAATGTTGCTGAAATTTGTTGTAGTTTGAAGTATTGATTGTTTGAGAATGTATGCAGCGATGAGTTTCGCGAGGAAGGAATATGAGTTTTTGAAGGAGATCGGGATCGGCCCGACGAATTTGGGGGCTTATGTTAATGGCGTATGGCAAGGGAATGGGCCGGTGGTTTCGTCTGTAAATCCTTCTGATAATCAAGTCAGCTAACGATTGATTTTCTTCTTCTTCTTTTTTTGGTAGCTGGATGTGTTGATGAATTAGTGGTGGTTTTGGTGGTTAATCACCAGTCTGCATGCGAGAACTATTCGAGTGTGATAAAATTTGGGCATTAATGTATCGCTTTAAATCGATTGTGATTAGCTATTTTATTTTGGGAAAAAGTGAATTTGATGTTGATGCTCGAGGAGGATTTTTTTGTGTAGCGGAATTATGGATATGCTCGAACTTGTGATTTGAAATTTTTTTTTATTGTTATATTTTTAGTGATGAAACTATCTAAACAGAAATTTTGTTAGGTTTTAAGGATATTTTTTTCACTTGATGACAGTGATGGCATGTGCTTAGGTATTTCTTTTTCGGATAAAGTTACATATGATAAACTTTTGCTTGGTTGATGTAGACAATTGCTGAAGTTGCCGAAGCATCTCTTCAAGACTACGAGGAAGCCACGCAAGCATGTGACCAGGCCACCAAGATATGGATGCAGGTTTTTTATTATTTCTCTATAGTGCTTGATGATCCAAAGACTCAAAGCTGTGTTTGAATATTATTGATTTTTGTTAACCTAGAAAATCGAATGGTTATATTTCTGTCTCATCGTGTCAGATTCCAGCACCTAAAAGAGGTGAAATAGTGAGGCAGATCGGTGATGCACTGAGAACCAAGCTTCATCCCCTCGGCTGCCTTGTTTCTCTTGAGATGGGAAAAATATTGGCAGAAGGAATAGGGGAAGTTCAGGTATGTGATGCCATCAGGCTTTGGTTAAGATCTTCTGTTTCCTTAATAATTAGACATGATTAATTATGTTAAACTTTGAGCATTATATACACTGCGCCAATCTCTTAATGATGAAGTATGGAAACACGTGCGTTTCATTAATTCTAATTAAATGAAGATGTGATTAATGGTTCCAGAAATTTGTTGCAGCTTAATAACATTCAGAACATGTAAAACCACTAGCTATATATGATTTGATGTCAGAGCTTCAAGAGGCAATGTATGAATTATACAGTTGTAAAGGAAAAAAGTTAACTGATTTGCTTGCGTGTTAGAAATGGGCTTGCCATTGTCAAGGATCGATTATTTTCCTTTTTTTAACTACCCAATCCATGCTCCCTGCTGCCACTGAATAAATTTTGTCACTTTTGGTTACGCTCAGTCTGCAAATCATTTGTTACCTTTTGAACTTGCTGAGGTCTCAAAATGCTTAAATCACGTTGTTTCACGACAAAAAAGTTTCTTTCCTTGCTATGATTTACATTATATAGGAAATATCATCTTTTCAATGTGGAAACCTCCCATAATTGCAATTCATTGTGTTTGCTGTGAGCACGATCTTCACAACCTTTTTTCCATCATACATCACCCCATTGATTCCAACCATATTTACGAGGCACTGATATGGAAAGTAACAAAGCAACGAAACGGACTCCCTGTAGTAAGTGCATGGACTACAAATAATGGCGTTACCAATTGCGCATGCCATTTTCCTGTAACATGGCTCGGAATAGACAGATTATTTATCTATATGCTTTTACAGACGTTGAAGCCGTGACTCTAGAAGTAGTTATGTCTGCTGATATCATCAAATCTATCAAGAAGACCCGAAGCACCCATCATCTCCCTAATCTGAAGCAAAAGGAGATGGAAAAGTTCATGTAACATTAAATTGGTAGAAAGCATTGGGTGAAGTGTTGAACTCCTTTGTTAGTATTGGGGATTGGGACGCATATATCGATTAAAGAATTTATTGTGTTAAGCTTTTGATTTCCTTGTTAAAATTAACTATGGTAATCTAGAGTCTGGTCCATGATACAAAACCTGAATATGACCTCCTGTGTTAGCCAATAAACTAGCAGGATTTTCATAAGTTTGATGAGTTATTCTTAAATTAACTTACACATTGTCCTTGTGCTTCTGTCATGATCATTACTGTATTAGAGTAGCCCTTTGAAATGAAAAATTCAGAGGTTTACATTATTGAATAATATTTGGGGTTGGTGAGGATTTATTTTTGTTCTGTATTCAAAATGTCTGAAATAGAAAAATTATCCGCATAATTTGTCCGTAAAATTGTATCTCAGTTGCATTTTTCAGGATCATTACCTTGGGGTATTTTTTTATTAACTTCCAAAAACGAACGAGATCACATGTTTAATGCTTTCTCATATCAAAGCAATGTTATCCCAGGAAATAATAGATATGTGTGACTTTGCTGTGGGATTAAGTCGCCAGCTGAATGGATCAGTAATACCTTCAGAGCGTAAGCACAACCCTTCATTTCTTCATTTATCAGCTAAATTTGATCTACTCTGTGTGTGTCCGTTGTGCTTAATTACTTCTAATTACAACGTTTGCTTTCTTGGCAGGGCCAAATCATATGATGCTGGAGGTATGCAAAAAATTGTTGACACGGACTTCCAGGTTCAAAATCTTAAGTCCGTCAGAATACATAGTGATATCTAATATTTTACATGCATTCAATCAACAGATATGGAATCCTTTAGGCATAGTCGGTGTTATCACAGCTTTCAACTTTCCCTGTGCTGTGCTTGGTACGTGCATCAGGACTAATATTTATAGCAATAATTATTAGATATGTAGTTAGGCAGAGGCGGGCTTGAATTCTTTTTCCACCTTGTATTAAAAACCTAGTTGCTTTTGGTTTTGATTTAGTTAATTATGTTAAAATCGTAAAGTTTTCATTTGGTGTCTAATGCAGGATGGAATGCATGCCTTGCTCTAGTCTGTGGAAACTCAGTTGTCTGGTGAGTCCTTTGCTCACTACTTCTAAGAGACATAATATTCAAAATTATGTAACAGATATTATATGACTTATGCTTAAAATGTTCCATAAATGATTTTCTTTTGGTTTGATGATATTTTTTTGTGGTATGTTCTATGTCTTCTCAAACAAAGTACCTGTTTATCCGGGAGAAAAAAAAATATCTCAGTTTTTAGACTGAATCCTTGTCCAATCTTCAGTTCTCCTCCTCTTTCAAACACTGTGCAACCTCTATTTTCTCCCTACTGTTCGTTCTTTTAGCTGAGTGAGCCAAAAATTATAGTTTTAAAGTCTTGTCATTGAATGAAGGAAGGGCGCTCCATCAACACCTTTGATTACCATAGCAATGACAAAGATAATTGCTGGTGTTTTAGAGAAGAACAATTTGCCTGGGGCAATTTTCACAGCATTTTGCGGAGGTGCTGAAATTGGTCAAGCTATAGCTAAAGATCCACGAATTCCTCTTGTTTCTTTCACTGGGAGTTCAAAGGTAATATGGTCTAGTACCTGTATTGTGTAGTTGTTACTACTGTGCAAGAAATATTCGAGCTTGTTTTTTTTTAAGTCGGGGTATAGACACGCTTGCAGTGTAATAAAATCTCAAAATTATATTGTATCTAATCACGCTTCTTTTATATCTTCCTGGGTAGAAAGTTCTGTTGTATTTTACTTTGCGGCGGTAATTTTCACTATGATTTTGCTTTTGTAGTTTATTCCTTCAACTTTTAAGCTAGAACTATGGTGAAATTTCTTCTTGAGTTTTCCAGGATACTTTATCAGAATATTCAAGTGTCTGTACATGTTACATGGCAGGCAGGTTCAGTGGCTGCGCTTACATCCTTGATTATTTTTTATGTGCTGGTTTCAGGTGGGTCTAATGGTCCAACAAACAGTAAATCAAAGATATGGCAAATGCCTGCTCGAACTCAGCGGGAATAACGCTATCATTGTCATGGACGATGCTGATATTGACCTTGCTGTTCCATCGATTTTGTTTGCTGCTGTTGGTACTGCTGGTCAGCGATGCACAACGTGCCGTAGACTGGTATTCTAAAATATTTTAGTCTTCTGTGCAGTGTTTCTGTAGAAACTTGTAAGGTAAATGTGCTAATTTTTTCACACCACTGTAAAAAATGAAGCTTCTCCACGAGAGTATTTATCAGAAAGTACTTGACCGATTACTTGATGTATACAAACAAGCCAAGATTGGAAATCCTTTAGAGAAGGGCACCTTAGTTGGGCCACTACATACACCTTCTTCAAAGGAGCATTTTGTAAAGGGAATACAGAAAATCAAGTCTCAGGTTTGTGCTCTCTCTTGAAGATCTTTTCATTGACTTGGTTAATCCCTTGGCGCTTCTAATTGTTTAATCAACTTGATGTTTTTATTTTTTTGCTTTTTATTGAATCTCGTTTCCCTTGGTTCTTCTCCCATGGAGAGTAGACTAGGGTTTGTAGCCAACTGTATTCTAGTAAATAGTTAGAAACTTTTACCATTTGCACGCTTTCTATTAATTTTTCACCATGTTTCCTCTTATAATTTATTCAGCAAGAGTGTAATTACAGCATTGCTGATACTTTTTGAGTTGTATGTACCACTTAACATCACAAAGTTTCTGAGGGTTTTCTGGGTAAGATCAATCTGTAAAAGCTAATATGCTGTATTCTTCTTTTCAGATAATTAGCTATGGCTTAAATAAAATCTACAATAACATAAATTTGTTTATCCAGTTATTTACTTGGACAATTCACATGCTGCTTGAGTTATAAAGCTGTTGGCGATGTCAAATGAAGAAAATATAGATTTTGAATTTCTAATAAAGTATGTAAAGGAGCATATTAACTAACTGTTGGTAAATAAATTAGTGATAACAAACTTTTGCTCGGACTTGTTTCCAGAAGAAGATAAAGGATTCGTTCTTGTGTGGTAGTCATATACTGGCTGGGAAAGATGGCCTTGGTGCACTAAATTTCACCAACAGCGACTAACTTCTATGTTCTTAGCATTTCTATTTATTTTATAACTTGACCAAGTCCTGATAAATTGTTCCAGGGAGGAAAAATCATAGCCGGTGGATCTGTCATAGAATCCAAAGGAAATTTTGTGCAGCCAACTGTAGTTGAAATATCTCCTGATGCCAATGTTGTTAAGGAAGAATTGTTCGGCCCAGTTCTTTATGTCATGAAGTTCAAGGTATCTACAAATTCAAAGTTCTACTACTTGTCTGAAAGTCGCCAGCTGAGTTACACAACAGTTCACGTGGTTTGTAATTTTTGTAGACTTTGAAGGAAGCAATTGAAATAAACAATTCGGTACCTCAGGGTCTGAGTAGCTCCATCTTCACTCGCAGACCCGAGATTTTATTCAAATGGATCGGGTAAGTGATTAAACTGCTTCAAGAAATCATCGCTTCCCTTCTTGTATATTTTCATCAGTTTTCGATAATAACCCTGGTAGATGGCTAGGATTTGAAAACTGACATTTTATTACAATATTCTTTGTAACATTTAGTTTATGATCGCAAGCAGTTGTGAATTTGTTATTTATGAAATCATAATTTCACCTGCATAAATTTGATTCAGTCCTCAAGGAAGCGATTGTGGAATTGTAAACGTTAATATTCCAACCAATGGTGCTGAAATCGGCGGTGCTTTTGGTGGAGAGAAAGCTACTGGAGGTGGGCGTGAAGCTGGAAGCGACTCATGGAAACAATATATGAGGCGATCAACTTGGTAAACCCCCTACCTCTTTAATATTTTCTACATTAAAGCAAAAATGTTCAAGATTTTGAAATGAATTTTAATTCAAATTCTCCCTCTCTTCCGGCACAAGCACAAGTGGGGATTTGTGATTATAAATCTCCCCGTCAGCTAGTGGAACATTTGAAGCTTAGATATGATTTGGATTTGAAGGGAGGTGACAAAAATTTTAATTGATATTGTTGACATCCCATCGAAATAGGTCGGATTCAAATTTTGGAAGAAAAAAAAGTAATCGAAATGTAGTTCTTATTTACAATTTTACTTATCATCGTTAGAATAAATTCACGGGCTCGGGGGGATATAGCTCAGTTGGTAGAGCTCCACTCTTGCAATCGGGTCGTTGCGATTACGGGTTGAATTTCACATCCAAATTAATGTAATTTGATTGCCTAGCACTCCTATAATTTTGCAGCACCATCAACTACGGGAGTGAACTGCCTTTGGCGCAAGGAATCAACTTTGGGCAGTGTTAAATCGTCAAATTTTCTTGCTGGAAGTTGTGCTCTCTAAATTCTATTTTAAATAATTTAGATGATTATTATTTTAAAAATAAAGTGAATTTCGTTTCATGAATAGCTCCTGCATGGTAATTTTCACTAGCAGCTCCCAATTCTGGATAATTAAATTGCTTAGATTTTTCACAGCGGTTTGAGATACGCGAAAAAGTATCTATTTGAAAGGAAACACACTTCAAAAAGGCTCTCACACGACGGTGTTCTATTTAAGTTGTGAGTCCATGTGGTACACTTTTTTTCCTTTGCCAATTTGAGAGGATAAAGCTCATACTTTTTTTTTTAAAAAAAAAATTAATAATAGTTAAATTTCAAATTTTTATTATTTGGGAGTTCCTTCTTGTTAAGTTTATTGAAGAGTAGATATTTCGTGAGACGTTCTCATAGATGTTTTTTTGTGAGATAAGTCAGTTCGATTTATATTTAATGTGAAACTAATAATTTTAGCAAAAATAATAATATTTTTCATGAATCGGATCAGATTGGAGTTTTGTCTAATAAAATTGACGCGTTAGATTATTTGAAATGAATTTTAGTCTCATAAAATTTACACATGAGATTACTTCATCGCATATTACGAATAGATCCTATGATAGTTTTCAATTGTATGGATACAAATCGGTACTCCTAAAATCTAGGTCGAAATTAAGAGCTCACGTTCTGATTTAGAGTGTTTTTTGGTAAGCTCGGAAATTTTAAATTTAATTTGTTTGATTTTCTATTTAAATTCAATGTTTATTTTTAATTTAAAAGAATTATTTGCAATATATGTTAATAAGATTATTGAATATTAAATATAACCCATGTAAGGGCATTTTTCATGTCAATATATTTTGACTTTAACAAGCTTAAGTTATTCTTTAAATATAATATAGAGTATTTATAATCACAATTTATCCTCCTAATGACTCAAAGATTTCAATAATAAACTTTCATAATTGCATGCATACATACTATCGATGTCATTTAAAATATTGATGTTCAATTTATAAAGCTTATCAATCAAAGAACCAATACTAATATTATTTGAATTTCGAAAAAAATGAAAATTTTAATTTCCACGTAGATAAAAGAATAACTTGATTTGTTTGAACATAAAACTAAAATCAAATTTTATTTAAAAACGGTGCAACAAATGTTTTTCGAATCATTTCAACTTGATTGCTTTTAGTTGAGACACATGATTTGACATTTCCATTATGTTGAGATAAGTTTAGTCAGAATAGTACTTGTCTCGACCTTTTTATTTGCCACTAAACGATCTGCTATTTGAGTGAGAAACTTTTTGACATATTTTTCTTCAAGAATTGCACCCCTTATAGTATCTGGAATGGAGTGTTTCATAATCATCACACTCATGCGATTTGATTACTCTCACTTTTCCAAAAAATCATTTTGATCAGGAGTGCTTGCACTGGTCAAAAGTGCGGGGCTGTCTTCCCTTAGTGTATAGTCCAAATCCATGCCAATGAGCAATATCATAACATGCTCTTGTCATTCCTTGAAGCTTGAACCATTAAGTTCTAGATTGTTGTTTAGATTGGTAGATTTACAAGATGCTATAACAAAATAGAATAAAAAAAAACTCACAATAAATTATAGTCCATGCATATATCTAAGTTATATACATCTCGAAAAATATACGCATGCAAGTGGTGGGCCCATAAAAAACCTAGCACAAGATTGATATTTAGTCTTTGAACATACATAACAATTTGTAAGCGGTATACTAAAATATCAAGTTATTAAATATTGATAACAAATCCAGCAAACAATATGTCTTTCTTTGAACCGACAATTGCATGCATGGATAAATTTAAAATTATCATACATCGGGGTATGGTTTGTGGAACTATGGTCGGTTGATTGGCCTCACCCCTGGGCCCTACAGCTCTTGGATGACATCACGTACACTCTCGAAGTCCAAGACTGGAATTTGTCGTAATGGCTACGGGGAATAATTTGCCCCACGAGTGCCCGAACTTGGAACTGAATATCTATGTATTCCCCCATCAACATACATCCCCGGATGCATGTTAGGAGATGTCACAACAAACATATTCCCTGCTACTTGTTTACCATTACTGTAACTTTTGCGTTTCGGACCCAAAGCATCTTCCCTCCTATGTCTTTCCATCCCCAACAGACCCCTGAGTCGGTAATTCCTCCAAACGGCGATTTTCACCTGCTTGAGAACTCCCTGACCCCTGACCTTGGTCTTCTGACAGCTTAGTTCCAGTTTCCTTAGCTTTATCATCTTCTGGTGATTTATTCTCTTCCTTCGAAGACTTCCTCCATTCCCTTATTTCTGCCATAAAGTCCATCATAACAGCAGTAAAGGCTTTGGTCATTTCGTTGAGATCACCGCAAATATTTTTCTCCATGGACAACATAATTTTTGTTGGAAGTCCCTCACCACCAGAAAATGAAATTCGTTCCCTCACAGCCTCTTCTTCGAACCTGTGTACCAATCGTTCCACAGATTTTCCATCTGCCTCAGTATCTTTTCCTTTGATGGAGGAATTCTTTCATGTTTCTTAGTACGCTTTGGAGGCATTGCGTCCTACTGGGCGTGCCAATTTGTTTCTCACGAAACTTGCGGGACGTGCTAGGCACGTGATGGAATGATCCGACTTCTTTGTTAAGCGTTGTGCGTCTTGATTCGACCGTTAGTTCTAATTCTCTCGGTATGGCTTCAGAGCAAAAAATATAAAATAAGGAATGTGATGAAATTGTGGAGAAAATCCATGAAAAACATCAAATTTAATTACGTTGTTATGAATTTGAACAACATTATCACAAAAAAGTTGGAGGAATATGCAAAATCTGAAGTAACTAAAATACTGGAAATTGGAGAAAAATACAGATGAACTATTGAGATGAATTTTAAAAAGCTTTGCTGCTGCTTTTGTTGGATGCGTTGTTGTGTATTTTCTGATGTTTCTGTCTTCTTTTTGTTTAATTATCCAAAGCAGTTTTGCCATCTTCCATGATCACTGGACATGGGTCGTGTCTCATCTTCCTCAACTTCCTCGATAATTCGTGGACCAAGCCCTCAACCGCTCAATTATTTTGACTTGATG
>NC_133315.1:2278862-2294821 GCF_012295235.1 Primulina huaijiensis
GCAATCAACGGATACAAAGATTCAAACATATTTCAAGTTACCGTTAGAAGGGAAGCTTATAAATATGATAGAAGAACAACTGAAAAAGAGAAGAAGACACAGATCACTATATTCAAAGCTTGCTGTTACTCTGTCGAAATCTTAGCTCACCCTTACTTGATTTATTCGTAGCAGTCAAGGCTACAATTTGAGCTCACTAAGCACTTTGTAATAATCGTTAAATTCGATAGGGCTAAGATCAGTTACGCACTGAGAACATTTTGTAATACTAAGAGTTTCAGCTTTTGGCAGTGATAAGTTCAAAGTGAAGTGGGTCAGTACAAATCTTGTATTCGATCAAAGTCTTTTAGTGGAAATCCTATCCTTGAGATAGAAGGGGTGACGTAGGAGTAATTGAAATCTCCAAACATCCAGAAACAATCCTTGTGTATTTTATTTCAGTTTTGTATTCTATCTTTCAGTCAGTTAATTTCCGCAACTACTTTAGTTTAACTGATTGTCATTGACCAGCAAGATTCCGAGAATCAGTTTCTCACTAAACTGAACTCAAAACTCGAAAAGATCAGTTTTAATTGTGAGTATTTATTCAACCTCCCCTTCTAAACACTCTTGCTACGTTAATCGATCCTATCAAACCGCACTCTTCACATACATTTGATACAATTTAATTCCCATATGACATGCAATGACAACAACAGTCAGATTCAATTCGGGCTAAAAGAGCAAAGGTTTTTATCAAAATCCACCCCTTCAACCTGTGTATACCCTTGAGAAACCAACCGTTTTTTATAACAATGTTACCTGATTCATCAGTCTTGTTCTTAAAAATTCATTTATTTCCAATTACATTAACATTTTCAGGTTTGGAACTAAATCGCACACATCATTGCGGACAAACTAATCAAGTTATTTATGCGTAGCATTAACTCAAAATTCATCTTTTACCAAAGTAACCCTTGAGTTTGGATAAAGTTTGACCACATTGAAGGCCTTACTTGGGCATCAAGGGGGAAGGCCATGGGGAGATGAAAGGCCACTTTTGCACCTATAAATAAGGCCTCATATGCTGAAGAAAATGTTACAAAAATTCCCCCTAAGAAGCCTTCAAAAATTTGGCCCCTCTCCCTCCAAAACATTCTCGGCCGCCGCTAGGAAAGGAAGAAAAAAGAAGAGTCGTAGCGGCTATCTCGTGCTATAAATTGCTATCAATACTGTTGTTGAGTTCTGTCCAAGTTCGGTCATCACCTGTCCGAGTTGCTGCAAGTTTCGCAAGTCTGAGTTTCGGAAAATTTCGAACTACACCTTCGGATTCTGTAAGTGAGTTTTTGTTATGTAATCCTTTGTATTTTAAAATTTGTTTAAGAATATCATGACATACTTGTTTGGTGTCTAATTATTTTCGAAAATTGTGAAAAGATTTTTAAAATCTCGATCGATGTACGTTTTGTGTCTTCTGTCTTCGATGATCTTTGATTCTGCGGAGTTCTTTCAAAATTCTGATATGAACTGTTTGATAAATCTGATTTTTGGTAATACATTGTTATTATTTGAGTTGGATATGGAACGACGATTGTAAATTCTGTTTAGCCTCCATCAGTGGATATAAAACTGTGTTTTGGCCTCCATCAGTGGGTATAAAACTGTGTTCTGGCCCCATCAGTGTGTATAAAACTATGTTCTGGTTTCACCCCTTGGAGGACTAACATATGAGGGACAATTTGACCATGGATAACGAGTTGAATAACAGTGTTTTGTTTGTTCCGATCTGTTCTGTTCTGAATTGTTTTGATAGTCTATGTTCCACATTTCGATTCTGACTATGTTCTGATATGATAATGTCGATATACTACGTTTTAAAAGTCTGTTAAAAGATGCTTTTAAATTATCATTATATGTATCTGTGGTAATCGATCGACCTCCACTTGCTGAGTGTTTCCCAAAGCACTCACCCTAACATCTCTTCCCACATAAGACTGAGGAACAAGTGAATGATGAAGAGCAAGAAACATTCTGGGGCTGGTGAACGCTTCAAGAGATCCAAGATCAAAACTTTGTATTTCTTTTGTATTTCGCTTCCGCATTACTGATATAATTTTTATTCTGTTGTCATTGTAAAGACAATATTTATTATGAAAAGATTGGTTTTGGGCTATTTGCTACGAGGCTTAATTGTTTTCATCGAAATTGATAAACAACGCCGGATGTCACCAACGCCTCGATCCTGGGGCATGACAAAAACGATTTACTAGAAAACTTATGGGTTTTAAAAAATAAATACTATTGAATAAATAAAAGTTAACTTCCTTACCAAGTGAGGGAGCAAAGTGCATCCAAACATATATATAAAACCATATAACCAAAACTACGGATGCATCATGTCTTGACTTGAGCTCTTTATTAATTCACTGACGTAATTTCTTGATCTTCCTGCGGCGTTTAAATGCTCTCCTTTAGCTCAAAAAACCTCACGCATGCGGCAGCAATGATATATCATTTATAGAATTCTTATGCCCTAGAGTTTATTCCTTATACATAGTCCTACACAAATATGAAAACAGGAATTTCAATAGAAAATAAACTCTTTTGAATAATAGTATAATATCTAGAGATAAATATCAATATTTTAGACAATATTATTAATCTAGAAAGATAAAACTTCATATGTTAATATCGTAATATTATCAACAAGAAAAAATTAATTAAAGAATAAAATATTCTTTTAACAGTATATTAGGAAAATAAAAATAAAATCTAGAAAACTCAAAATTAATGCAGGTAAAGCAAAAATAGATCTTATTCCATATTTTTCTGAAAAATGAATTCAATAATGAGAAGAAAAAACCCTAGGCGATGACTATATTTATTGTAGACACCCTTGACTTTGTCACCCCAAGCGACCAATGGACACAATTAGTAATTAAAAGGGTCAAGTGATTAGTGGATCCACTAATCACTTCCACTAATCATATTTTAATGAGAAGATAGAAAATTGCAACGACTGTTTACAATTACTAATAAATTAATTAAACATGTAAGTAAATCAACCCTTTGTGTTATTTACAAATATTAGAGTAATGACCTGCAAAAAACATAAAAGAAGGGATTTTTGTTTACTTTTGGTTCTGATAATATCGCATATGTATTTTTAGTCATGTAAATTGCATGTTTTTCTTATTTTTTTGTCGTTTTACAGTTAATTTTTGTAATTTTAGTCTTGTAATCTGTGTGTCTTTTTTTTAAAAAAAAATAAAAACTGATCATATAACTTGTACACAATTTCCAAATATTAGAGTAATGACATGCAAAAAAAACATAAAAGAATATAAGCCAAAAAAGTAAAACTAGAAATTAAGTTCGTTGTTTAGAGCCAATTTTTTGTTATTATGGGTTTTCTTTTTCCAGCTTGGCCGTTCTAATGGCGGATTTGAGCGCTGTTAAACGTGTGCTCGTATGTTTTTTAGTATTTTTTTTCTGTGGTCGATAATTTGTTATAATTGGATTTTTAAACTCAAAATGTCATCTATAATTTAAGATTTTAATATCAGATGAACTATAATCGGCTGCTCATATCTATCATTTTAATTGAACACGTTTTTAGGAATTCTGGAAATAAATCTTCTGCAACCCTATCTATGCAGTATGTGTTATAACTTTTTTAAACTTGGAAAATGAATAAATGTGGTAAATTTCTGTGAATTATGGACAAATTATTACTAAAAATATTGCAAAAAAATTCTTTCCTGAATTAATAAATAGTAAATACTTGTCAAATTCTTACATGTACGAGAACGTGAGCAAATCTGCTAAAGTAAATACGAAGTCAAATTAATAATTTTGGCTTTTCTTTAAAAATAAGCTAATGACCCCACTTATTGTGTGAGCACGTGCCATTATTAATTAAATCTCAATTTGTATAATAAGTTGGGTAAATATATTTTTTGCGATTTAAAAATTAAGAGAAGAGAGCAAATAATAAATAATAATAAATAATAAATAAACAAATATGCAATTATATTATCACAGAAAACAACAGCTGCCCATGAAAATGAAATGAAATGAAATGAAAAAAAAAAGAAACAACAAACAAAAATGATTGAGAGATTCTTGCCTTATTCCTAGACATAATTACAAACAATGTTTCCCTGATCTCATATCCAAATGTTTATTCCTTGAATTGTATTTCTATAGACATTTTGATTTCAAGATGAATTTGCTAACAATTTCTCCAAGAGTAAAACCTTGAGTTCCTCAGCTGAATGCTTGATTCTTGCGTCTCCGGGGGAATTTATTCCACACCTTCTCCTGAACTTTTCGAGAAATTGTTGGTAAGCCGGAACCAACTTGTCCGACATGGACTGACGAATATTTGCCCTGAGCGGCGAATCAGGCACCGTCCAGGACGAATGTAAAGCCCCAACATGTTCAAAAACATCATTGAAATCCTTCATCCTCTTCTTTAATGCAGTTCTAGATAGCCTACGACTAAAACACCAACGGGTAACGTACAATCCCTTATCATCAAAACAAGCCAAGAACTTGTTGGAAGTGGATGACTGATAATTGCCCATGGACTGCTTCTCTTTCTGACGCAACTTGTTTAGGTACAAGTCGCCGATCATCTCGTGTAACTCATCGGATCCTTCGATTTTTTGGACTATGTGATGAATGTTGTTCATCATAAACAAGTCCCCCAAAATGGGATCTTTGTATTTCTTGGACTTCCCCTCTAGATTCATCAGTAGAACTACGATGATCAAGATCAAATGGAGATCAAGAAACGTTCGAAAACCAAAATCCCCCAACTCCTCTTCAGGAATGACCACATTGCCAAATCTCAATGAAGGGGCTGTCTTGATCAAGTTTGTGAGCAGCTTCTTGTGGCTCACTAGGAGCTTGATTCGATCCATCGCGTATTCCGTCAATCGATAAACATCCCCTTTGTCATCCGGAACTTTCAAGATCTCATTAAGAACAGCATTCTCAAAATCATACATCGTTCTCCCCACATCATTCTCAATCTTCCGCACCGTGTCTAAGCAAACGTCTCGAATGCGTTTCCCTGGTTCGGAAGCAAAAAGGGTGTCACTGACCTCTAAAACAGAAAAAAATCCATCGTAAAGGCCGAAGACCGACACCATTCTCTCATAAGGCTGATTACTCAAACTCAGAGATTCTGCAAAACCAAACAGCTTAACTGCAAAATCTTGAACTGTTCCAACAAAACATTCGTCTTTTGCGGCCCCAAGATTCTGAAATATCTCCTCACAAAAATTCTTCTCTCTTTGAAAGAAAAGTTCAACACAAATCTTGGCAACTTGAATCCAGAGCTCAACCTTTCCCTCCCAGTCAAATTTTCTGCCTTTCCCCCCAGAACTCAGCTCCTCAAAACGAAGCCGTTGAAGCTGAGACTCAAGAAATCTCTTCCTCACACTGATATAAACCTTAATACAATCTCCTAAATTCCCACCAATACTCATTCTTGCTGCTATATTTCTCAAATAACTAATCACTTTTTCATTGGGTTTTTCATAGACTAAATAATCTTCAAACCTAATCGCACAAGCTGTGCTGTCGATCAATGAGCTGCTCCATTCCGTAACGGAGCTGGGGCCGGCTGTGTAATGGGCTTGCCGGCTCAAAACAGCTTGGAACTCGAGCTTGAGCCGAGCCATGGACTTGGCGAAATTCTCGTCAAATCCATTCATTTTAGGCGATTGCAGGATTTTGTCCACGGCAAGCATGTACTGCCTTATTTCTCGGTGGCTGGAGTTGAAGATCAGCTCATGAGCCGGCTTCGATTGCCATAGAGCTATCGTTTCAATGGCTAATTGTTGAGATATTGTTGATCCCCCCATCCAGTTGCGGAGCCAAGTCGTCATTTTTATCCTTGCGTCGACAAAAACCAAGAAGATGAATTCATTTATAGGAGTTATTTCGATAATTGATGTTTGAATTTTCGGACTTTATCTGTTTCTTGGTAATTTCATCCATTCCGTATTATTTTGTTTTTGTCAGGGCACGAAATTTTGAGTAGGTCTCTTGTGATACAGTCTCACGAATCTTTATCTGTGAGACGGGTCAATCCTACTAATATTCAACAAAAAAAAGTAATATTCTTAGCATAAAAAGTAATATTTTTTTATGGATGATTCAAATAAGAAATCCGTCTCACAAATACGACCTGTGAGACCGTCTCATACAAGTTTTTGTACGAAATTTTTATTTCGAAGCGTAATAATTTGACCACCACCAAAAATTTTGTTTGGCGATTTCATGTGTTAATTTTTTTAGACATATTTTATTTTGTTCATTTATAAAAAAATTATTATTTTTTATGTCAAAAATATTACTTATTATTGTAAATATAGGCAGAGTTGATCACTCTCATAAATAACCGTCTCACAAAAAACTTACTATAATTAATGTTTTCCGTATTTTTTTTTCTTGTAATTTCAATTTAAAATTTAATAATTTTTATTTAAAAAAAAAAAAAAANGAGACAGATACTACAGTAGATAAGGACGCAACAGGCAAGGAATGCATCAATGCAGATCGCTCAGATATGAATGTATGAGATGCACCAGTATCTATCAATACATAAGCAGGATAACCACAAAGAGAACAGTTACCTGCAACAACATCATCAGGTGCGTCCTGGGCCTGTTTCTCTGTCAAAGCAAAGACTCTGGCCTGCTGTCTAGGAGGCTGGCTAACAGTCTGGCTTCCTCCTGGCCTCGGCTGTGACTGAGTAGAGGGTGGTGGCTGGAAAAAGTGAACAGCAGATGGTCTTCTACCAGGCTGAGCTACTGATCCAGATGATTCTGCACCCTGGGATCTCTGAGAATCTCTCTGTGGACAAACTCGAGCGAAATGGCCTGGCTGTTTACAAATATTGCAAACACCAAACACTCCTCGGCATTGCTATGTGGGATGTCTTCCACCACAAGTACTACAATAGACCCCGGTATAAGTCTGACTCTGGCTGGTCTGTCGTGAGCCACTAGAACTGGATTAACTACTTCCAGATCTCTTAAACTGTTTCCCTCTGGCTTTCAAATGATCTTTCTTCCCACTGCTGCTACTGCCACTATCAAATCTGGGAGGAGGTTGTTAGAACTGAGATGGAGGTGGTTGCTGTCTCGGTGCCGGAGCGACATACAAAAATCCTTTCTGCCTGATAAGGCCGGCTTCCGCTCCTTTGGCTCTGTTCAAAGCATCCGCAAAGTTATTCGGTCGCCCGGTGCTCACCAATGTAAATATTTCAGGATTCAGGCCATTAATAAACTGATCAGCAACAGCTTCGTCATTCTCAGCCACGTGTGGAGCAAATCGCAACAAGGTAGAAAACTTGGCCACATACTCTTCAAAATTCAACTGACCCTGTCTCATCTCAGATTAGCAAACTTTGCACCCTTGTCTTTTCTGTACGATACTGGAAAGAATCTTTGATAGAATTCAGTTTTAAACACTTTCCAAGTAAGCACTGTACCTCGATGCTCCAAGGCCCTCTTTGTTGTGAGCCACAAATTCTTTGCGACGTCATGCAACTGGTGCCCAATCAGTTTAACTCTACGCTCATCAGTATAGTCAAGTGAGTCAAATAACATCTCAATATCATCAAGCCAGCTCTCGCAGTCAACTGAAGTCTCAGTACCCTTCAGAGTCGGTGGATTAAATGACTGAAATCTCTTCAGCAATGTTTCCATCGGTGTTGCTGTCACATCCATCGGATTCGCAGAGGTACTGCCCTGTTCTGGGATTCTTCGAGGAGGCATATCTGTTTATCAAAAGGGTTAGCAATCAAATCTGAAAAATCTGTCTCAGTCCCCTTCTGATCATCTTACCTCTGATCAAGAATAGGTTCTGATTCATTCTCAATAATACAAGTTAATCAAGTAAACATGATTTGATTGGTAACGTGTACTTTCTAAAGCAGTAAAACATGTTGTCATACTAGCATACACAATGTAATTCAACAAAGTATAAATCACATGCTAGCATGCAAAAGCAAGGAAGAAAATTCAATCTACCCTGCACACTCACTGCTATCTCAGTCTACAGAACCTACTGCTCTGATACTACCTGTTGTGGGGACCCGGACGCTAATTATCTTCTTAATCGTTCATTGGGACTAAATGAATCAATTAATTAAACTGGGTCTATATTTTTTTATACAAATGCGGAACGTAATGGAATCAGTCTAATATACATGTCAACATAAAAGTACAAATCTTGTACAAAATACATTCAAACTAGGGTTCAACAACTATACATCAAGTGCTGAAAATAAATCTACATCAAAGTCCGGAATCACCCCTCTAATCTCGATCTCTCATCCTCTTCTTGACCATGATTCAGTCCCACCTGTTGTCATGCACACATACAAACACAAAAACAGCCGGATAACTCCGGTGAGAATATAATCCCAGTATAAAACAACGAAACATGCATTGTATAAAATCATATAAATTTATTAAAGGCATGTATCATAATCTAAACATAATCGATAAAACATGTAACATAATCTATGAAACATAATCGATACAATCCAGTAAATCAAACTTGTATTCTTATTCTTTGACTCGACTCAATCTGGCCTAGTCTAGGGATCCCGGTTGAATAAGAACGCAACAACTCATCTACTCTCCTCAGCTAGATAGTGGTACGTTCTTATTCCCAAACTTTGGTACACTATATAGAGTCTTTGCAAGAGAAGCTGATATGCATTCTAAGCAACATCGATATAAACCAAACGTCCAGTGACCTGGCACCTCTGCCAAAGACTCTATGTCTTAAATCAATCGTCTAACTCATGCTTTCAGAACAAGCATATAAATGCAATGAATTCAAATATTTAAAAACAATAGCACATAAGTATGTGGTTTTAAGGAAACTCAAGTCAAATCTAACTCGAGTCGATCTCCCGGTTAACATTGGTTTATACCTTTCGTTCGTATTCTCGGTCTGAAGCAATATAAGTTCTGAATTCAAGACTGTCTCTATCAATCTGAAAGGACATATCGAGAATAACAATATCAACATTCCATCCCCAATTCAATACTGAATCTGATCAATTTGAATCTAATTCAAAATCAACGGCATAACGGCACAATCCCGATATCCCCGTCAATACAATATCAATAGAGATCAATTACAAATCATAACCCATATCCAATATAGTTTGTAATCAATTCATATTTCAAATCTGTCCAATTTCAATCGATATACTCAGAAATTCATAACAATTTAATAATCAATCTGTTCTTCGAGCCAACTTCGATTATGCAATGTCTAGTATTCCCAGAACACATCATAATGATCAAATAATAATTCTCCCAATACATAAATTTCAAACCATATCAGAAAGTAATGAAACTTACGTCCTTGTGTAGTAAGTGACGAGAGGAGCGCAAAACTGTGTTCGGATTTAAATTCTGATAAACGGATCTTGCACAATAAATTTCTAGGCTTTGAGGAAAATTTGAGAGAATAGCTATGGAATTCGTTCGGTTCTTACTGGAGTCTGCAGAAGGAAATGATATTTGACATATCAAGTTGCATAAGAAAGCCAAGTGTCCCATTCAACCTACTTAATTGCACTTTAGCCCTGAAACTTTATTATTTGCAATTTGGTCCTCACAATTTTTTTTAATTCAATTTCAATCCTCAACATTTCAAAATCATAAATTAAATAATCTCGGATTAAAATGATAAAATCTCGGGCTTTACAATTATCCCCCTCTGAGACTTGATTTCGTCCTCGAAATCTCAAGCAATCATATCACAAGCAATCAAATCAGAAATAACAGAAACTAAAATAGGAAACTCACATCAGTGGAATAACTCTGGGAATTCCTGTCTCATATCTGATTCAGTCTCCCAGGGAGCTTCCTCAATGCCATGACGACTCCACTGGACTTTCACAAGCGGAATAATCTTCGTTCTGAGTTGTTTCTCTTTACGATCAATAATCTGTATCGGCTTCTCAATATAACTCAAACTTTCATCAAGCTCGGCCTCGTCTGGCTGAATAATATGAGAATCATCAGGAAGATACTTCCGCAGCATTGATACATGAAAAACATCATGTATTCCAGATAGAGAAGGCGGTAATGCGAGTCGATATGCACGATCTCCTATCTTCTCGAGAATCTCATACGGCCCAATAAAACATGGAGACAACTTCCCTTTCTTGCCAAATCTGACAACTCCTCTGAAAGGTGAAATCTTCAGGAATACTCGGTCTCCTTCCTCAAATATCAATGGTCTGCGTCGAACATTGGCATATTTGGCCTGTCTATCTTGAGCTGTCTTCATTCTCTTCTGAATCAGCTTCACTTTTTCAGTCATCTCTTTGATCATATCAGGTCCAATCTCAGGAACTTCAGATATATCATCCCAATACAGAGGGGATCTGCACTTCTTACCGTACATCGCTTCAAATGGTGTCATCTCAATACTCGTCTGATAGCTGTTGTTGTACGAGAATTCACAAAATGACAATGCATCTTGCCAACTAGTGCTAAAATCAAGCACTACGGCTCTAAGCATATCCTCCAGTGTCTGGATAGTCCGCTCTGACTGTCCGTCAGTCTGTGGATGATATGCGGTACTCAGATGTAAGTTCGTACCTAGAGCCTGCTGCAAACTCTGCCAAAAGTGCGAAGTGAACCGAGGATCACAGTCTGATACAATCGACTTTGGTACTCAGTCACTTCTCTGACATAGATCTCAGCCATCTGATCATATCTGTATGTCATTTGATATGGAATAAAGCATGCTGATTTGGTCAGTCTGTCAAACACGACCCAAATCGCATCACACCTCTCGGTAACTGCGTCACAAAATCCATGGAAATGTGATCCCATTTCCATTAAGGAATCGACAAACTGTGCAGTAGACCTCATAGTTTCTTTCTTTCCGCTTTCACTTGTTGACAATTCAGACACTTTGACACAAACTCTGTGACATCAGATTTCATCTATTTCCACCAAAACGGTGTCTTCAAATCATTGTACATCTTCCTGCCACCAGGATGGGTACTGAATCGACTGTTATGCGCTTCTGACAATATCTGTTGTCTCAACTCTGAAACATTCGGTCGACAATACGATTATTCACATACAGTACATCATCACGTACCTGATACTCTGATCGATGACCTGATCTGACCATCTCAATCGAGTTCTGCACATTCTGATCCACTTTCTGAGCCGCTTTAATTCTCAAAATCAGCTCCGGTTCAGCTTGAATAGCATATAATCTCAAGGGTTGACAATCTGTTTCAAATGCTAATCCAGACAAACAACAATCTTCTATCAAATTTGAAACACCTATCGTCGATAAGGATAAAGAACATAAATTTCGACTCAGTGCATCAGCTGCTGCATTCGACTTTCCCGGATAATATTTGATTTCACAATCAAAATCTTTCAACAAATCAAGCCATCTTCGTTGCCTCATATTCAATTCAGACTGTGAAAACAGATATTTCAAGCTTTTATGATCAGAATATATCTCGAACTTCTCACCATATAGATAGTGTCGCCATATCTTCAATGCAAACACGATAGCCGCTAATTCAAGATCATGAATCGGATATCGTGTCTCATGTGGCTTCAACTGTCTCGAAGCATAGGCAATGACCTGGCCTCGCTGCATCAAAACACAACCCAATCCTCTGTGAGAAGCATCACAATAAACAACGAAATCACCAGTACCTTAAGGAATAGTCAACACCGGAGCACTAGTCAATCTTTTCTTTAACTCCAAGAAACTGGACTCACACTCCTCTGACCAAACAAACGGAGCATTCTTCTGAGTCAGCTGCGTAATAGGTTTAGCAATACTGGAGAAATCTTTAATAAATCGTCGATAGTATCATGCTAAACCCATGAAGCTGCGTATCTCTGGCACAGATGTCGGTCTCGGCCAACTGATCACAGCCTCGACTTTGCTAGGATCAACAGAAATCCCATCTCCAGATATAATGTGACCCAGAAATACAACTTGTCTCAACCAAAACTCACATTTGGACAGTTTTGCATATAATTTCTCAGCCCTCAATGTTCTCAAAACAATTCTCAAGTGTTCAACATGATCAATCAAATTCTTCGAATATATCAGAATATCATCAATGAAAATAATCACAAACTCATCAAGGTATTTCTGAAACACACGGTTCATCAAACCCATAAATACAGCTGGAGCGTTCGTAAGACCAAACGGCATGACAATAAATTCATAATGTCCATACCTGGTTCTGAAAGCTGTCTTCGAGATATCAGAATCTCTGACTCTCAGCTGGTGATATCCAGATCTCAGATCGATCTTGGAATAAACAGATGAACCCTGCAACTGATCAAACAAATCATCAATGTGAGGCAAGGGATATTTGTTCTTTACCGTAGCCTTGTTCAGTTGCCGGTAGTCAATGCAAAGTCCCATTGAACCGTCTTTCTTTCTCACAAACAGTACTGGAACACCCTAAGGAGAAACACTCGGTCTGATGTATCCCTTGGCCAGTAAATCTTCCAACTGATCTTTCAACTCTTTCAATTCTATCTGTGCCATTCAGTATGGAGCTCTAGAAATCGGAACTGTACCTGGTACCAATTCGATGCTGAAGTCTATCTCTCTGACTGGAGGCAAACCCGGAATCTCATCTGGGAAGACATCAGCAAACTCACATACCACTAGCAAATCTGCCAATGAAGGGCTCGGCTTCCGTACATCTACTGAATACACAAGGAATCCCTCCGCTCCTTTCTGTAATAATCGAGTCATAGATAATGCAGATATCAAAAGAATTCTAGCTCTAGAGCCCTTACCGTAGAATTTCCACTCATCAGCCATGTATG
Organism: Primulina huaijiensis; assembly: GCF_012295235.1. NCBI lineage: Eukaryota > Viridiplantae > Streptophyta > Magnoliopsida > Lamiales > Gesneriaceae > Primulina > Primulina huaijiensis. Next base: position 2,291,723 of record NC_133315.1, read on the forward strand.
GTCTGAATCTCACAATCTTATGGAAACAATCAACGGTAGCTCTGTACTTGGTCAGCATATCAATACCGATAATGCAATCAAAATCAGACAACCCAAGTACAATACAATCTAACTCAATCTCATGCTCATCATATCGCAGTATACAAGATCTAACAGATGTCACTGATATAAGACCTCTCCCCAAAGGTGAAGAGACAGATACTACAGTAGATAAGGACGCAACAGGCAAGGAATGCATCAATGCAGATCGCTCAGATATGAATGTATGAGATGCACCAGTATCTATCAATACATAAGCAGGATAACCACAAAGAGAACAGTTACCTGCAACAACATCATCAGGTGCGTCCTGGGCCTGTTTCTCTGTCAAAGCAAAGACTCTGGCCTGCTGTCTAGGAGGCTGGCTAACAGTCTGGCTTCCTCCTGGCCTCGGCTGTGACTGAGTAGAGGGTGGTGGCTGGAAAAAGTGAACAGCAGATGGTCTTCTACCAGGCTGAGCTACTGATCCAGATGATTCTGCACCCTGGGATCTCTGAGAATCTCTCTGTGGACAAACTCGAGCGAAATGGCCTGGCTGTTTACAAATATTGCAAACACCAAACACTCCTCGGCATTGCTATGTGGGATGTCTTCCACCACAAGTACTACAATAGACCCCGGTATAAGTCTGACTCTGGCTGGTCTGTCGTGAGCCACTAGAACTGGATTAACTACTTCCAGATCTCTTAAACTGTTTCCCTCTGGCTTTCAAATGATCTTTCTTCCCACTGCTGCTACTGCCACTATCAAATCTGGGAGGAGGTTGTTAGAACTGAGATGGAGGTGGTTGCTGTCTCGGTGCCGGAGCGACATACAAAAATCCTTTCTGCCTGATAAGGCCGGCTTCCGCTCCTTTGGCTCTGTTCAAAGCATCCGCAAAGTTATTCGGTCGCCCGGTGCTCACCAATGTAAATATTTCAGGATTCAGGCCATTAATAAACTGATCAGCAACAGCTTCGTCATTCTCAGCCACGTGTGGAGCAAATCGCAACAAGGTAGAAAACTTGGCCACATACTCTTCAAAATTCAACTGACCCTGTCTCATCTCAGATTAGCAAACTTTGCACCCTTGTCTTTTCTGTACGATACTGGAAAGAATCTTTGATAGAATTCAGTTTTAAACACTTTCCAAGTAAGCACTGTACCTCGATGCTCCAAGGCCCTCTTTGTTGTGAGCCACAAATTCTTTGCGACGTCATGCAACTGGTGCCCAATCAGTTTAACTCTACGCTCATCAGTATAGTCAAGTGAGTCAAATAACATCTCAATATCATCAAGCCAGCTCTCGCAGTCAACTGAAGTCTCAGTACCCTTCAGAGTCGGTGGATTAAATGACTGAAATCTCTTCAGCAATGTTTCCATCGGTGTTGCTGTCACATCCATCGGATTCGCAGAGGTACAGCCCTGTTCTGGGATTCTTCGAGGAGGCATATCTGTTTATCATAAGGGTTAGCAATCAAATCTGAAAAATCTGTCTCAGTCCCCTTCTGATCATCTTACCTCTGATCAAGAATAGGTTCTGATTCATTCTCAATAATACAAGTTAATCAAGTAAACATGATTTGATTGGTAACGTGTACTTTCTAAAGCAGTAAAACATGTTGTCATACTAGCATACACAATGTAATTCAACAAAGTATAAATCACATGCTAGCATGCAAAAGCAAGGAAGAAAATTCAATCTACCCTGCACACTCACTGCTATCTCAGTCTACAGAACCTACTGCTCTGATACTACCTGTTGTGGGGACCCGGACGCTAATTATCTTCTTAATCGTTCATTGGGACTAAATGAATCAATTAATTAAACTGGGTCTATATTTTTTTATACAAATGCGGAACGTAATGGAATCAGTCTAATATACATGTCAACATAAAAGTACAAATCTTGTACAAAATACATTCAAACTAGGGTTCAACAACTATACATCAAGTGCTGAAAATAAATCTACATCAAAGTCCGGAATCACCCCTCTAATCTCGATCTCTCATCCTCTTCTTGACCATGATTCAGTCCCACCTGTTGTCATGCACACATACAAACACAAAAACAGCCGGATAACTCCGGTGAGAATATAATCCCAGTATAAAACAACGAAACATGCATTGTATAAAATCATATAAATTTATTAAAGGCATGTATCATAATCTAAACATAATCGATAAAACATGTAACATAATCTATGAAACATAATCGATACAATCCAGTAAATCAAACTTGTATTCTTATTCTTTGACTCGACTCAATCTGGCCTAGTCTAGGGATCCCGGTTGAATAAGAACGCAACAACTCATCTACTCTCCTCAGCTAGATAGTGGTACGTTCTTATTCCCAAACTTTGGTACACTATATAGAGTCTTTGCAAGAGAAGCTGATATGCATTCTAAGCAACATCGATATAAACCAAACGTCCAGTGACCTGGCACCTCTGCCAAAGACTCTATGTCTTAAATCAATCGTCTAACTCATGCTTTCAGAACAAGCATATAAATGCAATGAATTCAAATATTTAAAAACAATAGCACATAGGTATGTGGTTTTAAGGAAACTCAAGTCAAATCTAACTCGAGTCGATCTCCCGGTTAACATTGGTTTATACCTTTCGTTCGTATTCTCGGTCTGACGCAATATAAGTTCTGAATTCAAGACTGTCTCTATCAATCTGAAAGGACATATCGAGAATAACAATATCAACATTCCATCCCCAATTCAATACTGAATCTGATCAATTTGAATCTAATTCAAAATCAACGGCATAACGACACAATCCCGATATCCCTGTCAATACAATATCAATAGAGATCAATTACAAATCATAACCCATATCCAATATAGTCTGTAATCAATTCATATTTCAAATCTGTCCAATTTCAATCGATATACTCAGAAATTCATAACAATTTCATAATTAATCTGTTCTTCGAGCCAACTTCGATTATGCAATGTCTAGTATTCCCAGAACACATCATAATGATCAAATAATAATTCTCCCAATACATAAATTTCAAACCATATCAGAAAGTAATGAAACTTACGTCCTTGTGTAGTAGGTGACGAGA